>NC_090713.1:16181270-16484300 GCF_040954835.1 Lepisosteus oculatus
TAAATCTACTCTGAACAAGCTGCAGTATGTCCAAAATTCAGCAGCCAGAATCCTGACCAGATCTAGTGCAAGTGTTCACATTACTCCTATCCTGGAGTCCTTGCACTGGCTTCCGGTCAAATTCCGCGTAGACTTTAAAATCCTCATGCTCACCTACAAGGCTTTACATGGCTTGGCACCTCAATACCTGTCTGAACTTTTATCGCCCTACTCCCCACCTCGCAACCTCCGCTCTTCAAATTCTGCCCTCCTTACTGTCCCCCAAGCCCGTCTACATTGTATGGGCGACAGGGCCTTCTCCTGCTATGCCCCCAAGCTCTGGAACTCCTTGCCCAAGGATATTAGAGAGTCACCTTCTCTAAACTCCTTCAAATCCAGACTCAAAACCCTCCTTTTCAGAAAAGCCTTTACTTAACTGGTTCCATTCTTCACCCCTCTGCTCTTCTTAATACCATCTTCCACGGTCTCCTCTATTTTTATTGTTGTATTGTTGTAATTATAATTGTGTCCTGTCTTGTGAAATTTTCTTATTTATTGTTGTAGTCTTCTTACTTATTGTTATTGTCATCCTGTAAAGCGCTTTGAGAAGCCACCTTTAAAGGCGCTATATAAAATAAAGTTTATTATTATTATTATTAATTTCTGAAACTCCCTCTCTATTCCATGTTTTAAGCTTTTCTATGAATACTTGCGCTCGTTATCGCAGTAATAAACCTCATACTTTTTAGAATCCGCTAAATAAGGAATATAATATGGAATCGCTTATCTAAAGATATTAATAACGATATTAATTTAAGGATCTAAATATATGTATTTATATTGCTGGTAGTATTACTGTATATCACTTTCTTTGTAAACACGTTTTATTTTTAATTTGACTTATTCACGCATGATGTACACTATATTACACAGCATTATGTACACTATATTAAGGTTTTTTGTATACTGTACATGTTATAATATATTGAATGTTAAGTTATATTAATAATGAAATAAAAACGTGAATTAGCAGATGTGAATACTGGCTACTGTTCAACCAGTTTAATTCAAAACACTTTATTCTGTGTCGCAATTTAACAGATGCCTCAAGCCTTAAAACGAAATTGTATATATTGTAATTAGAATCAAGAATAACAAAGCAGTATTAAAAATACCACTGAAACTATAATAATGTGCCTGGTCTTTATTAACAGTATCTATTTAATAATATTTTCAAGCTTCTTATATCTTTTTCAGAGTCATTTTTTTCTTCCGTTTTCATAAGCTTCGCCTATTAAAATACCTATTTATGAGAAACGATGTTTCAGATGTCAATAACTTTGTGAACAAATGACAGAGTCTGCAACCCACTGCGATTCGGACACAGAATGGTTAAATGGGAACAGGTGAGGAAGGCAGAGGAAAGGGGGAGGGGGGAGGCGTCTTCCCACCTCTATGACTAAAGAAGTTGTCAAAGAGAAATGGCTTGAGCGACATACAGAGCCGAAAATGTTTGGTGCGGCCTTCTCTGCTTTAAAGGTACACTCCTTGTGGATAAATGTTCACCTGAAACGTTTGACCACTACCTAACACACAGAAGCAAACTGAATACAAAATGTACTTGCAAGAATAGCAATTACAAACATTAAAAAATACGTACTTGCTTTATACTGTTATACTGTACAGTGTATTAAAACACTCTATGGTCACTACACTGCCCACTAAACCTCTGTCCCACAATTGCACGGGGGCAAGGTCACGTAGCTGATTCACAGCTGGATACAATTTGATCTTGCAAAAATTCAGACATTTGTCAACATATTAACTAAAACTATCCATCTAAGTAATCTCACTGTGTTAGTCTCACTGTACGCCCCTGTGCTCACTCAATGTTCTTACTCCCAGTAAAATAAAAAACCTGTTTCCCGCATTGTCACCTCGCTCTGGGTGGGGGGGGAGGAAAAGTGCCTGCGGTAATTTTTTTCACTGACGGACAAAGTTGATTAAAACTCATTCAAAGGGGGTGTTGTGTTAACACAAACTCTGCTTAAAAGAGCCACTTGTAAGAGCAAGGTGACTTTCTGTTCAATTAAATAAAGCTACAGTACAGAGGTATTAAATGAATTTCATAAAAGTTGAAAGTATTTTAAACGTTTAATTAAAAAGTAGCTTTTAACTGATTCCCTGATTACTGGCAATTGTAAAAAAATATCCTTTCCCTCTCCCTCATTTAATTTAAAGATTTCCATGAAGACATCATTAAACATAAAACCATCACGTATAATAATGTAACATTTTGGGGTTCTCGTAGGGCTCAAATACAGGTCTCCGGCATCAATGAACAAGGAACTAGGCAGCTGAGCTAAAGGGACATCTCTTCCAGGCCGGGTGGTTTAGCCCAGCTGGCAGGTTCCCTGTTAAGTAAACTGAAAGCTGTAGGCTGAAGAGTTAATACACATTGAGAAATGTCTTTTCAGCTTGGAATTTAACCTTTACAGGCTACAGGTTAGACCTTTACAGGTCTAAATTTCTTGAAGATTTTAAAATCTGTCTGTACTGTAGGTTTATTTAATTAATTATTTTATTTTATTTTATTTTATTAAGGATATCAGAGAATTACCTTCCCGGGGCACTTTCAAGATAAGACTCAAAGCCTTTTTCTTTAGAAGGGAAAAATCCAGATGATTTAATTGGTGGATGCAGTGAACATATACAGTATTTAAAGGAAAAGCAGGACCAATCAGGAGATGACAACTAAAAATGAAACTCAGTTGAAGTTTTGCTTTCAGTATTGATTATCACAAGATGTTAAATCATTAAAGGCCCTGTGCATCTCACTGTCCCCACAGTCACTAGCTTTGGAGATGCTTTAATTTTCCAGGTCTGAAGTTTTGGTTTCATTTTGTTTCATTTTGTATTTCATACAGTTTATGTGTAACAGCAATGGCATTTTCACTTTCTTACACTTTTTTTCAGTGTTCCTAAACTTCATCCACTCTTCAGACCTGACAAGGCCAACCCACAAAATGTTGTATACACATATTATTGTGTGTTGGGGGTCATGCTAGCTATACCAATGTGAATTATGACACAGCTTTTTAACACTCTGTAACACATACAGAACTAGGTACTGAGAACACACAGCATTTCTTCCAATTACCTTAAAAGCAATGTGGAGCATTGCTCTATGTAATTTACTGGCCAAAGAGGATAGATAGGTAGCACTTGTAGTACATTAGATTGCTTCATTTAATCTGTTTCTCTGCTGTGCATGTTGGAATATTAACATGGAATTTTACAACTAAAAGAAAATTATGGTAGCGGAAAATAAAATCAGAAGTATAACATCATATATACCTAATGTACTAATGTATTAAAAAAATTGAGACAAACAGGGTAGAGGAGAACACCAGAGAAATATTGTTCAGGACAGTCATTCAAATCACTATTCAAAGCGTATTTTCATCTGACATAATGTTTAGTTGTTTTAAATATGTTTTTAAAGCCCCTATGAAGCCCCTACATTTTTAATAATCAAAATCTACAATAAAATTGTTTTCTAATTGCTATTTATACAAAATTACTAATAATTCTATGTACCGTATGTACTGAAAAAAATGATATTCCTGTTAGAACATACATACTGTTAGAATATACAGTTTAATGATATACAGTGCAGTATCTTATAGGGAGTTGTATGTAATCATTGTATTTGATGCAATTGTCACTAGTGCAGTATGCATGTAGTATGATTAACACAGGAAAGTATTAATACTGTGCTGATTTTCTGTTAAAAACATGCAGCTGTAGTAACACCTGGTAGTTTTACAGAGTAGTTCAAGTAGCTCCGTCAGCACGCATTGCCTGCAAAGGAACAAGTAAAGGTTTATTCCATGCTGAAACGAGAAGAAAAGAAGCAAAATATTTTGGCTGTGGAGGCATCACACCCAAAGAAGGCTCCACAGGCAAAATGTTGTATTTCTTTTCTTTTCTTTTGAGCTTTTTACAGAGTTGTGCAGTTCTGAGTCTGATTATTAAAAATATATGTAAAAATAAAAAAACATACTTCCTACTGCAGTATACTGCCTGACTCCTTGCACATTCTAAATGGCTGCATCTGTATACCTCACTGTCTTACTGTCATCACACTCAGCCAGATTCTCTTTCACTTTCATGTTTCATTTCCAGGAAACAGCTTGCTTTCTTTTTAATGTATTATACAAGGGCTGTTTCTGCTGTTTCAGCTTTATTGCAAATCTGCAAGGG
This sequence comes from Lepisosteus oculatus, assembly GCF_040954835.1. Taxonomy (NCBI): domain Eukaryota; kingdom Metazoa; phylum Chordata; class Actinopteri; order Semionotiformes; family Lepisosteidae; genus Lepisosteus; species Lepisosteus oculatus. The sequence continues at coordinate 16,185,516 of NC_090713.1, forward strand.
CTGACTCTGCTGTTTCATGTTTATTGCAAACTAGAACATTGAAAATCAGTGTGCTCCCTGAAAGTTATTACATTACATGGCATTTTTAAGTGTTTAGGCTTTACAAAATTGAAATACAGAAGCCTTTTGAGCTTTGTAATGCAAAGTTTTTAATAAAAAAGCAAATGAAAACAACCCCCATTCTAAGGTAGGGGGATATCTGTGTGAAATGCTAGCTGTTGTACAAAGGTGATGGAGGAGAAGCTCTACATAATATCTATTAGACACCCAGTCATTGTAAGCTAGAAGACAGAGTAGTACATCATTTCTCATTTACTTTTCTCAAAACACGTTTTATAGGTGGTGTCCATGGTACAGTATCATTATATATGGAGTTGATGAGCTTAGTAGTGAATAGTATCTGAGTACTATGTATACACAAATAATTGTGAACACTGTAGGTAATTAAAAATATTTCTGTTGTGTTATATAGTATTGTGACGTACAGCATTGTATTTGTACTTGAATGTAATCATTGTATTTAATGTAATTGTCACTAGTAGAGTATACATATAAGTAATAGGTTTATTCCATGCTGAAAAAAAGAAGAGAGAAAACACAACATTTCGGCCGTGGAGCCTTCTTCAGGTGTGAGAGAGACAAGGCAGTAGGCAAAGGTAATGTAGCGGGAGAACAAAGGCTGGGAGGGAGGAGGAGTGAGAGGCGGGAGCAGGGGACAGAAAGAGAGGCCAATCAAGAGGTGTGAAGTCAGAATAGGTGTAGAGAGGTGTGAAACGAAACTTCCAATGAATGGAGAAAATTTAAAAGAACAGTAGTCTGTCGTTAAGAGAAGGGAGAAGGTGTGATCCTAGTTGCAGGATAAGTTTTGTTTCGGTAGTCTTTCTGATGTATGAATTCGGAAAACCGTCTTTGAGAACACAGATTAGAGTGGTCATGGCCGCCAGAGGTGAAATGAGAAACAATGGACTTGGAGAGATCTTTAATCTTCACAGCCCTGACATATTTTCTGAAGCGGTCTCCGAGTACACATGTATGTCAGTCCCTGTTCTGATTTATGGTGTCAGTATGATTAGTCCAGGAAAGCACAAATGGGTTAAGAAATATTTAACACTGCACTGATTTTTTCTACAGCCAATAAAGCACCTGTGGTCCTTTGAGAATTCACTGCACCACCTGGCAGTTTTACTGAGTAGCTCTGTGCTGCAGCAGATAACACTTACGTCATACTGCATACATACACACTGACGTCTTGCACATTCTAGATGGCTGCATGTGTATATAAATTTCAATTTACAGAAAAACTTTCTGGACAGAATCTGGAAAGTGGGTCTATTCAAAAGACTAACAGTCAACCCAGCAGATTTCTTCAGATTGAACAATGAAACACCAACCAGGTAACATTTGTGGGAACTGTTCAAATGCATGTAAACCTGAGAAGAGGAGCTACTTCTTTACACAAAAGACTGTGGAGTGTGGAGCAAGCTGCTCAGTCCCATTTTTGAAGCTGATACCCTTTTCTTGAAACAATATCCTGTTTCCAATAAAATATTGAATGAGAAACTCAGACCAATTAGGAACTAACTAGTACATAAGATTGTTTGTGATTTCCTTCACGAAATGTATCTAAAACCAATTTATCACTAAAGTCCTTTTCTGAACACTGTCAGACACACTCTCTCTCACACACTGACCTGGATGTCCTTCTCCAGACAGACACACACTCACATGCACCATTACTCTCCTGAAATCCACCTTTGCAGATATCCACAAGTTCATCTGTCAGCACAGTCACAGTTCTCCTCACATCCTGGATACAGAAGAATGGAAGTGAGACTTTAGGAAGAGAAAGTATCACAGAATGCCAACAGAAAGAAGTGGAAAGGCTTATGGGCTGTAATTAATTGAGTTTGCATGGAGTTGCCCATCAGTGTGTTTGGTTCCTCTCCATAATCAGAAGTCATCAAATGCAGAAATTGGAGCTAGAAGCAATTAACAAGGATGGAGGGACACAGTGTTTCCTCAATTTTCACAATTTAGCGCTTTCATGGCTATTTCAGGAGACTTTAATCACTTCTCTATTTCCACCACTCTGCCTACTTTCCACCAGTTTATTAAGTGCCCGACAAGAGAAAATAAAACGTTGGACTTATTATATGCCAATGCTAAGGACACATATAGCTCCATTGCCCTCCCCCCCGGCAAATCAGATCAGAACCTTGTCCTGCTTACACCACTGTAGCGGCAATGCTTATTAATGAGACAGAATTAAGTGTTGCTGTGCTTTCCTAAATTAGGCCCCATCTCTCTTTCTCATCTCTGTAGTGCAGCCACAGAGAAGCTATTCATGCAGTTCTGATTTAGAGTGTTTTCTCTCAGATAAGAAGCAGATCCCAAGTGGGGATGCGCCCAGCCATGCTTGGCTATCATGATCAATGGTCATTCCTGGTGCCTATGTGTCTGTGAGATTCTTGAGAACATCTGGATTGCGGTCCTAGATGTCAGAGGTCATTGTGACTCATATCTCAACTTGACCAACCAATCAGGAACCTGAAAGGCGTGGTAACCCCACGTGGGTCTGAAATGCCCGCTAAACTTTCGACCAATCACCACCTGTCTTGGTTTAAAAGACACTGCATAGCTCAGAAACCTTGCTTCTCCGGCCACTTTTCACACCCTCAGAGACAATCACGTGATGGCCAGTGTTGTCTGTACAGGGACTGGAACATTGTTTCAGCCAAGTGTTGGCCTGGGGAATGCCCGTACGTAAATTGCTAGCCAACGCCAATGTGGACGCTTCGCTTGATCTCCGGAGCATACGTTTGGACTCTTGTCAACAACCTGAATAAGTTTTTATTCAGCAACAGCGCTACACGGGAAGCAAACTGAGTTTCTTCCCACTAAAGAGTGACTTGCTCGGACCCACAGTCACCCTCTGTGCATAGAGACTTTCTACTAGTCAGCCAGACTACTAGTAGGTTCCTGAGAGAGACACTGTCAGCGCGTTGCCACAGCAGAAATCTCTCTACCTAATTCGTCCAACTCCAAGCTGCACCTTGACTGGTTGGCAAGGAGCCAGAGGACACCGGGACAATGCCTATTGAACACCGCAGTGATTGGACGCAGCCGCTAGCTGGCCTTTGGTGTCCGTGCCAGGAAATACGAATCCATGTCTGGATAAGTAAACCCAATGTTCTACATCTCATCACGAGAATTCAATTGTTACCTCAACACAAGTTGATATCAATTCAATTCACATGAGTAATGTATTTACTTTTGAGTAGCTAATGTAGACTGACTAACGATAGTATAGCCGAAAGGTATACTGAATCATATTCTTTGTATCTCTTTGTGTTTTGCATCTCTTTGTGATTATATACCTTGCACTTTGATAGCCCTCATAGTAAGAACTGCCACCTGTATCCAGGCAGACTGTAATATGTTTTATGCACAATTTATGTATTAATAAATGTATCTCATTTATTGAATCCATGTGCATGCGTCGCTGGTCAATTGTTTTTCTAAAAGCCATAACGAGGCACCTCGTGATTGCTGCTACAGTTAATAAATTGTCTCAGTAAATTCACAAAACCCCTACACCACTATACAAGCCTATTGTCCAGCGCCAACCTGTGACCATGAGGACTGTGAGGAGATGGTCGCAGGAGGCTATGGAGGATCTACGTGGTGCTCTGGAGGTTACCGACTGGGATGTGCTGTTCGAGTCACATGGGGACAACATGGTGGACTGTGTTACTGATTACATTAACTTCTGTGTGGACAACACCATTTCCACCAAAGAAGTACACTGCTTTCCCAATAACAAACCCTGGATCACCAGCAACCTGAAGGTTCTTCTGAATGACAAGAAGAAAGCCTTTAGGAGGAGGGACAGGGAGGAGGTTAAGCGTGTACAAAAGTAACTAAAAAGTAAAGCAGAAGTTAAGGGAGAGCAAGGACTCATACAGGAGAAAGGGAAGTGGATAAGCTGCAAAGGAATAAGGTAAGGGACGTATGGAGCAGTATGAGAGAGATCTCTGGCTTCAAACAGACTGGGGGTGTAACTGAGGGGAACCTGGAGATGGCCAATGAGATGAACCACTTCTTTAATAGGTTTGATTCAGGGCCCTCTGTGGCTCCCCCATCCCTCGCAGCTGCCACTCTCCAACACTTCCCCCATTAGCACCGGCAGTGCTGACAGTGCTGTCAGCACATCCTCCAGGCCAGGCTGACCATCACGGTTGACCAGGTGAAGAGGGAGTTGTAGAGGCTTCACCAGGGTAAGGCCACAGGACCAGATAACATCTGTCCCAGATTTTTAAAGGCTTGTGCTGATCAGCTGAGTGGAGTGCTCCAGCACCTGTTCAACCTGAGTCTGTGCTTGGAGAGAGTCCTGTTCTGGTAAACATCGTGCCTGGTCCCAGTACCAAAGAAAGGGTGCCCTACCGTCCTCAATGATTATAGGCCAGTAGCGCTGACTTCTCACGTCATGAAGACACTGGAGAGCCTGGTCTTGGCCCACCTGAGACCCCTGGATAGTTCATCACTGGACACCATGCAGTTCGCCTACCGGCCCAAAGTTGGTGTGGAAAATGCAATCATCTACATGCTGCAAATGGCCTACTCCCACCTGGACAAGGCTGGATACACTGTGAGAATTTCGTTTTTCAACTTCTCCAGTACCTTCACCACTATTCAGTCTTTATTGCTAGGAAGGAAGCTGGAAGAGATGCAAGTGGGTGCCTCCATGATCTCATGGATCACCGACTATCTGACGGGCAAACCACAGTTTGCGATACTGCAGAACTGTGTGTCTGAACAGGTAGTGAGTAACACAGGGGCTCCTCAGGCGACAGTTCATTCTCCATTCCTCTTCTCCCTCTATAATTTGGACTCTAAATACAACTCTAAATACACAGTCGTGCCACCTGAGGAAGTTCTCAGACGACTCTTCAATTGTGGGATGTATTGAGGGTGGACAGGAGAAAGAGTACAGGGGACTGATTAAAAGCTTTGTGGAGTGGTGTGGGGAGAACCACCTGCAATTGAATGTGGCAAAGACGAAGGAGTTGGTGATAGATTTCAGGAAGAGGGTCCAACCTACTCCTGTCTACATCCATGGGAGTGGCGTGGAGATAATTGACTCATACAAGTACCTTGGCATTCACTTCGATGATAGACTGGAATGGACTAAGAACACTGAGCCAGAGCCAACTTTACTTCTTGTTTGTAGTAAGACACTTCATATGTTCTATCAGTTGGTTGTAGCGAGTGCCATTTTCTACACGGTGTTGTGCTGTGGCTCTAGGATTAGAGCAGGGGATGCTATAAGGCTGAGCAAACTCATTAAAAAAAGTTCTGTCATTGGGTTGATCTGGACCCCTTGGAGGCAGTGGCTGAGAGGAGAATGGTGTCCAAATTAATGTCCATCATGGACAACGTCTCCCATCCCCTCTATGACATGCTTTTGAAAATGAAGATCACGTTCAGCAATAGGCTGATCCAACTACAGTGCGACAGGGGGCGCTACAGGAGGACATTCTTGCCTTCTGCCATAAGACTCTACAACTCATTCACTGTGTGTCTGGGCAGGGGCAACATTGACCTGCTTTTGGACTAAACATGAATTTTCTCTTTACAACTGATTTTCTAGTTTTCAACTGATTTTTGTGCAATATATGATAGGGATTTGTGCAATACATAATATAATATGTAATATAATTATATTAATAATAATAATATGCAATACATTGTAGAGGTTTGATGGTTTTACTGAGACAATTATTAATTGTAGCAGTAATCACGAGGTGGTTCGTTGTGGCTTTTAGAAAATCAATCGTCAGAACAACTAACAACGCACACACACGGGTTCGATACACGAGATACATTTATTAATATAAATTGTGCACCAAACATACTAGTCTGCCTGGATACAAGCGGCAGACCTTACTGTGAGGGTTATCAATATACAAGGTATATAATCTCAAAGAGATGCAAACACAAAGAGATACACAACAGAGAATATATGTCAATATATATCGTTCGGTTACCAAATCGCTAGTCAGTGTTATTAACCACTGTTACTCTAAACTCGGAAGTAAATACATTACTCATGAATTAAATTGATAACAACTTGTGTTGAGGTACAATCAAATTCTCGAGACGCAATGTAGAACATGGGGTTTACTTATCCACTGTGTATGGATTTGGAATTTCCCGGCACGAACACCAAACCAGCTGACAGGCTCTGTTGCAGCCTCTGTTCCAGCGGTTGTCCAATGGGCGTTGTGTCGGCGTCCTCTGGCTACCGGCCAACCAGTTGAGGTGCAGCTCGGAGTAGGACGGGCGGAGGAATCTAACTGGGGTGCGCATGGCAGTCGTTGCTCTGAGGGGATCTACCAGCAGTCCGGCTGGCTAGTAGAAAGTCTCTATGCACAGAGTGTGACCGCGAGTCCTCACAAGTCACTCTTTTGCCCGGGAAGAAGCTGGTTAGTTCCTGGTCCAGCGCTGCTTCTGAATAAGCTATTCAGGTTGTCGACGAGGGTCCAACTGTAGGCTGCCGTTGATCAAGTGGAGCATTCACGTTGGTAGAATTCTGAGTACGTACGGGATCCTCGGCCTCACACTTAGAACAAAGTCCAAGTCCCAGTGCAGACGACAGCAGTTGTCACGTGATTGTCTCTGAGGATGCGTGAAAATGGCCAAGGAGACCCCTGATCTGAGCTTGCGCTCCCTTTTTGACCAAGACACAGATGTGTGTTGAGAGTTTGGTGGGCATTGGAGACCCATGTGGTGTTACCATGCCCTGCCAGTCCCTGATTGGTTGATCAAGGTGAGATATGAGTCACTTACTCCTGACACAGGAATGCAGTCCAGATGTCCATTTGGCACTCCCTAGACAGATAGGCGCCAATGGATGACCATTGATCATGATAGCCAGGCTTAGCTAAGTGCATCCCCCTTTGGGAGCTGTCCCTTATCAAAAGAAAACATCTTAAATCAGCCTGCATGAATACTTTCTCTGTGGCTGCACCACAGAGATGGAGAGTGAGATGGGGCCTCATTTAGGAAAGCACAGCAATGCTTAATTCTGTCTTATTAACAAGCATTGCTGCTACACCATATTCCCCTGTAATATTCCTCAAGCCTAAGAAGTACACTGTTGGCCCACCTTAGGAAGCATCAGACACAGAAACGGTAACAACATCATTCTTTCTGTTCACTCAGTCTCTGGTGCAGTGGCTCGGTGACAGTGCGATGTGTGGATCCAGCAATCTTATCCTGTCACTCAGATGGCAGTCAGTAGATGGTAGAGAGCATCTACCCACAGTGTTCCTTCAGTTGATATTTCATCAGTCGGTCTTTCAGAGATCCATTCGTTCCACCATGCCTGCAGACTGCGGTTGACGGGTATAATGTAACTTCCACCTCACTCCCAGTGAGGCAATTACAGCCTTACACACCTTCCCAGTGTAGTATGCCCCTAGATCAGTATTCAAGTGACAGTGCAGTCTGCACCACGGAATTATCTTCGTCATCAAATGTTTCAGAGTTACAGAGGTAGTGGCCTCTGCCCACCAGGAGAACAGATTCACCATCATTAAGAGTCCAGGGTTCTCTTTACATATTGGCAAGCTATAATAGTCAATTTTCCAGTACATGACAGGTCCCTCAGGGGCTGGCTTTCTGAGCCATCACACCCGCACAGGGCCTGAGTGGAATGCTTTTACGGGGTGAACACAACTTTTAACAGATCTGCTTCGGGAGTTTCGGGACAATTGGCGCACCATTTGACTCACACCCGGGTATCTGACAGCATGAATTTGTCGGGCTACAAAGGGCATTAGGCTGTGAGGGCATGCAGGGTGTCCGTTGTGCTTGCGACCCCCCATACTCCCTGATCATGCAGCCCCACATTCTTTTCTAACTATGTTTATTTCTCTGCTTTAGAGGCTTCAGCCTGAATGTCCTGTAGCTGACCCTTTTTCACCAACAGAGGTTTCACAGGGGTCTCAGACTCATTGTCTCCCAGGGCTGTTCACCTGGCATCTGCATCTGATTAAGTTATTCCCTCAAGTTAATGGAATTATTTCTTTATTGTGTTATTTACACTTTACCACAGCTACTTCAGTCAGCAGCTGCAAAAGCTTCTAACTGTTCAGAGACAAACCCAGCATTTTTAACTGGAGTCCTTGCCGTAGTGAGAGAATCCTATTTCTCCACAGCCCTCCAGAGTTGTGGCATACATACACCAAATACATACAGCATATAGATATAAATTGTTCACGTTTTACTTTAGCAATATTCAATCAGTGCTCTAAATTAGCTTGCTGCACTGAGGCAGTGGAGGGACATTTTTCCGGTCTTTAGCATGTCACATTCTGTTGTAACAGCTCAGCCTGTTCTTTGTTCTCCCTCATGCACCAGAGAGACCCATCAGTAAACAGTATTACATCTTCTTAAATCTTCATGGTCCCCCACCCTTTGGCTACAGCATCTAATGGTCCCGAATCAAATCCCACCGGGGTGCCTACCTCCATGCTCCTGCGTCAGCACAGCTGCCCAGAACCCATTTTCCACCCTTACATTCAAAGGAATGGTTGATACATCTGAGGAAACCCCAGTCTCACCACCTGTAAAAGAGCTTGTTTCAAATTATTACAGGCAGCTTTTGCTGCTGGAACCAAGGCAATCTTGTCCTTGGACTGCACTCCCCCCTTAAGCAGATCTGTTAAAAGTTGTGTTCACCCCGTAAAAACATTCCACTCAGGCCCTGTTAAAGTTACACAGTCCTAGACACAAAAGGGCCTTATCATAACTGCATAATATCAGAAACTCTCTAAAACCTGAAGCAGCTCAGACTTGAGGGTTTCCTCGTCAGAGGAAGCACTCAGAATATCATCAACATACTGAGTGATCACAGAGGTCAGTTGAAGCCACGTGATACCCTGTTCTGTATAGTCATTCCTTGTAATGCTGCATAACATCCCAGCCCAGCCCAATAGATCTGGGATGGAACCACCCACATTCGGGTGATAAATGCACGTAAATGTTAAAATCAATGTTAAAATCTGGTACTCAGTGAGTAAAACTTGCTGCCCCAATACTCCTGTGGCCTCCTGCCATCTCCCCATATATAGTACTCTATAGCACACTGTTGAACAGTGAAGTGAGACAAGCATGACAGTAGTGCTCCAGTATCCCATAACAGAGAAACCGACACACCATTAACAGTACATTTTAGGTTTAACTCATTTTGCGCACTGGACTGGGACAGACTTAGGGAGGCTACAAGGGATTTCCCAATCTAATTTTAAGGTAAACAGATCTCTCAGTTGAACCACAGGGCAGGTCCCTGCTTCCTTCATCCTGCATGCACTTTCTGCGGTTTCTCTTGTAAATGCGTGTATATTTTTGTTTACACTAATTGTAAACCGGAGATTTCCCCCAGTCAGCCTGTCTCTTTCGTTTCTGAGATTTATCCAATTTCTGTGGAATACACCCCATGTGAACTGCTCACACATTTGTGTACATATTTCTCCCAATTTTTCAATAGAGATTATCTAGTTCTGCAAATTTCACAATGTTATCCACCAGTCATGATTCTAAATCTACAGCGTTTCAGTGATATCTGATTTCGAGACATTCAAATAAATCCAACTTTTGTTTTCAACTATTTCAACTAATTATATATAACTACAAAAACTGTTTATCTATCTCATTTAGGTCCACCTGTACTATACTTATACTTTTCAGACGGTCTTATATTTCCCAGTCTCTTTAAGTTGCTTTTCATCATTTGCTTTCATCAAGTCTCTTTAGTTAAGTCTCTAGCCAGTCTGGCTGGCTAAACACACTCGCACCGCCATTTACTATATGAAAACTCACAGTTATGCACTGCGCTCTTTTACACACTGTAAGATGACCATGGGGAAGGGTCATCCAGGGCAGGTATTTTAGGAACGATCTGCTCAATATTTTTTTTATTTATAAAAGTATAAATCACAATACAATCATTCTACTATACACAAAAATAACCAGATTTACACATTTTTAACTCTCGTCAGTCACTAATACCATCAGCCCCTTCCACTTATCCTTTGCACCGTGCTACTTCCATCTTCGAATATCCATCTTTATCCTCCTCTTAAGTTCATTACAAATTTCCCAATAGAAATCTTTGGCTCTTCTCTTAGTTCTGTTCTTCATCTGCATACATCTTGCTGACCACAGGGTAAATTTAATGATACTTATTATTAGCCAGAGGATCCAGTCTACTGACTGTTTCCTCTCCGTCCCCTTCCATGCATGCATAATAATGTCATATGACAACATGAACCCAGACTGGACCTCAGTCAGTAAAGGTCCACATTCATGCCACACTCGTCTCACAGTCACACAATCCCAAAACACATGTTTAACAGATTCATCCTTCTCACAATTCACATACGGACAGGTCTTAACCTTAGTCAGCTTATGCTTGTACATTGTCTGCCTAACTGGTAGTCTGTTCCACACACATAACCAGTTAAGATCTTTCAAATGATTATCTAAGCCCTTTGGTTGAGTCCTTTTCCAGTGCTCCTTATTCTTCTCCAACACTGCACAATCTGATTTTACGTTTACGAGATTGTATAGAGCTTTGTGTTGACAACATACTGACTCCTCCTTCCCCTCCGGGTGTTTCATTAGCCATCTCTTGGCATGAACATAATGCAGGGGCAAAGCCATTGGAATCCGATCTGCTCTATATTTTTTTTATTTATAAAAGTATAAATCACAATATAATCATTCTACTATACACAAAAATAACCAGATTTACACATTTTTAACTCTCGTCAGTCACTCATACCATCAACCCCTTCCACTTATCCTTTGCACCGTGCTACTTCCATCTTTGAATATCCATCTTTATCCTCCTCTTAAGTTCATTACAAATTTCCCAATAGAAGACTTTGGCTCTTCTCTTAGTTTTGTTCTTTATCTGCATACATCTTGCTGACCACAGGTAAATTTCGATCTGCTCAATATTTTTTTTTTGTTTTTTATTAAAGTACAAAATAAACAAATAATCACAAATCATCACAAATCATCAAAAGAAAACAACACAAAACAGCAGAAAACAGCACAAAACCAAAACGTTGAAACACAACCCTTCCTCATCCTAAATCCAAAAGAGTCTTCCACCGCTCTTTAGCCGCATGGAAACCCCATCTCCTATAATCATGTCTCTGCAGTTGACGTGATTCATGCCTAACCCGCCCACTTATCCCCTGCACACCCACATCAACCCCATATTTTACCAAATGATTTCTACAGTCCCATAAGACCGTTTTAATCAAACACGCCAGTAACCACAACAAAAAGTTTCTGCTCTCATTACCCTTAATCGATCGCCATTCCCAATAAAACCATGTGCTCAGTCAGTGTAAAATTTGACCACAAATCCATGAAAAGGGCTTGATGCTTAACCTAGACAGCCTGCGCAACCCCACAACCCCAGAACACATGAGCAATAGATTCCACCTCGGAGCATCCAGTTCTTGGATACTCCGGAGACCTCGTCAGTCTGTGATGACACATAACCTCCCGCACAGAAAGCCTCTTCCACCCACACAATCAGTTGAGGTCCTTCATCCTATTGGGAAGACCCTTGTGGTGAAGGAACCTCCAACGCTGTTCCGGTACAATAATCCCCGGGTACTCCTTTCGCATGCACACCTCTCTCGCTCTCTCGTATAAAACCCGGTGCCGCATACACTCCTCATCCACCTTGGCCCTGGAATACTTTTTCAGCCAAGTAGTTGCCTGCTTATAAAACCATGGTTGCTGTTCTGCCTTGGGAATGGCATTCGTCCATCTGCACAAGGGCCGCGCCGCCCATGAGAACCAGAACTTAGCGAAAAACTGATGCGCATGCTGCACCTCTCCATACACGGCCCCACACACACCTGCTACAAAAAGTGCATTTAGTTTTAAAGGGAGATCTGGAACATCCCGCCCACCTTGGTGAGTGCCTTTGTACATGTCTGTCCGTTTTATATATTCGTATTTTCCATTCCAAATAAATTGAAAAACTAACTTCGTGAGTTTCTTGTTGTAACACACAGGCACCGGAAAAACATGCGCCAAGAAGACCAACATTGGGAGGATATCCAGCTTAATCACCATTACTTTCCCAATGTATGACAGCTGCCTGGCTCTCCACATACCCAGTTTGCGGCTGACTCGGTTCAGCTGTGCTTCCCAGTTCCGTAGCCCTAGTACTCCAGGTCCAAAGTCCACCCCTAAAATCTTTACTGGCCCGGGCTCTGCCTTCAAAGTCCCTACCACCTCCTCCTTGTTCCCCCAATACCCAAACACCTTAACCACACTCTTGTCACGATTAATCCTAGAGCCTGTAGCCCGACCAAAGATGTCCACCGTCTCCAGGGCATGTTGTAACCCAGACTCCGAACACAACAGCAAGGTTATATCATCTGCGTATGCAACTAGCTTTGTCTGTCGACCTCCATTTCCTGGCACACACAGACCCTGCTATTAGCTCTAAGCATGGTAAGTAAGGGTTCCAGATATATGATATACAAAAGGGGTGACAAAGGACATCCCTGTCTCACCCCTCTCCCTATCCGAACCTTCTCACCCAGGTGTCCATTGATGCATACCCTGAAACCAACATTGAGGTATAACAATTTCAACCAATCCACAAATCGTGGTCTCAGGCCTGCTCTTTGCGGCACCATCCACAAAAAGGGGAGACGAACCTTATCGAAGGCCTTTTCCTGGTCTAGACTCACAACTAACAGAGGCAGGTGCCTCTCCTCTGCCCAGGCAATAGCGTCTCTTATAAGTCTCAGGTTCCAAAAAAATTGATCACCCTACCACTCCGCACGTCTGGTCGGGGTGAATCAAGATTGGCAAGACCTGTCGCAATCTAGTACTCAGAACTTTGGCAAGTATCTTATAGTCAACACAAAGTAATTGTATTGGTCTCCAATTCCCCAGGTCCAAGGGATCGCCCTTTTTGAAAAGCAAGGCCAAAACTCCCTGCCTCATTGATTCGCATAAGCCCCGCCCACTCAAGATTTCTTCAAAGACCTCTACCAGGACAGGACCAAGCAGGTCCCAAAAGGCCAGATAAAATTCCATGGGCAGCCCGTCAATTCCTGGAACTTTACCCTTGCCTAAGTTACGTGCAGCGCTCTCTACCTCCGACAGACCTATCCTGGAATCCAGCCCTTCCATCTCTTGAGTGTCTGATCTGTTTACTACCAAGTTAACAATCTCCTCCATGTGGTCTGTGTTTTTAAATTCCTCTTGGAAACACAACTCATAGTACCGTGCAGCAGCCGCCACCATTCCTTCTGAAGACTTTACAACATTATCTGGACTCACCCGGATACTGTCAAAATTCCTCCTCCTTTGCTTTGCCCTCACTGACCTGAATAGCTGACCCGTCACCTCTTCAGATGGTTCCATAACCCGGTCCTTGAGACGGAACAGAAAATCCTGTGCCTTTTCGACGTAGATTCCCTTCAGTTTCGCCTTCAGCTCCTGGGCTGCCTGGAAGTCAAAAGCCAACCCACTGTTCCCATGCTCGTAAATCTTCTGCAGCGCCTCCTGCAAACGCCATACCTCCCTGTTCTCTCTCTGCACGCACGTAAAGAGCAATATTGCTGTGAGATTGTTTTGAGTCTACGCTTTAGCCCTTCCCACCAATCAACCAAGGCCGGCCAAGTACTCTTCTGGGCTAACCAGAGCTGTAGCTTACCTCGAATGAACAATGAATAATCATGTTTCTTCAAAACAGCTGTGTTTAACTTCCACACACCACTCCCGTAACAAGCACTCAAATCTCCCATCTCCACCTGGACGACGGCATGGTCCGTAAACCAAACCGGGGTCACCGTGACCTATTCGAAGAGGGATGCCTAAAGAAACAAAAACATAATCTAATCTCCTACATACTCCCCTAGTGTTCCTCCACGTAACCGGAAAGGTTGTAAAGTGACCTATAAAACTATCCCTCAACTCAAAATCACGTAATAAGTGGCTAATTTCAATTGCCCCTGTGGTCCGGGACAATATTTCCTCATTAAAGTCTCCCCCCAAAATGACCCGCCTGTTTGTTGTACACCATGGCGCCAAGTCGGAAAAGAAACCTCTTCTACCACTGCGATCTGCTGGGGCATAAACACAAATCAAACAAATTTTAGTTCCCACCCACACCTCATCCACCACAATCACTCTCCCTGGACTCACAACAAAGAATTCTGTCTCTTCCACCACCGTGCTCCCAAAAACAATGCCCACCCCCGCTGAATACACTCCCCCCACACTCCACCTGGATTTCAAGTCGCCCCAGTCCTTTGTAAAACACTGAATGTCACCTTCTCCCACCAAGTGCACTTCCTGTAGGAAGCACACATCGAAGCTTTGTTCTCTCAGGAACTCAAAAATCGCAGTCCTCTTAACTTTGTCTTTTAAACCTCTCACATTTAGACTCATGGCGGATCCAGATCTGTTTCTCTCTCCGAGCCGTCGGGCAATTATTGATTTAAAGTTTAACAGTAAATGTTTATATTGTAAACATTATATTGTCATTAAACAGCCTTATGTTTATTAATCTTCCTTGTTATGCACAGTGAGAATGATAATGTAATGAGAATTTAATCACAGAGTGCTCATAAATTGTGCTAGGAAGAAAACAGATAGGTGTTCTGAAAGGTCACATATAAACAGGTTTTCGATGGACAGAATGATAGTGTAATGATTTCGGGTTTAGTTAGGACGAACCCAAAAACTCAGACTTGCGGAGTTTAAAGCTCTCGCGTGCCCAGAGCAGAGAGACACACAATGAGCCAGAGAGAGAGAAACACCCGGGGGTGCAGAACCAGGGAACTATTTACATATTAAAACTATTTCCCAAATTTAATACGTGCTTTTCTATATTTATTGTCAATTGATTGTCCATAATATTGCTATTCTATTTTTCAAAGAAATGTTTGTAAAAAAAAAGAGTCACGGCTCCAGCTGGATTTGATCACCAAACCCGTGATTTATTAGTCAGGAACCTAGACCACAGCTCCACACAAAGAGTGGTGAAAAAGACCTACACAAACAGTATCAACAGACATTGTACAGCGTGTACTATTGTGTTGCAGTATATGAATATAATTATATCAATATTAATTTCTTTAGATACGCGATTCCATATTATATAAGCAGAAAAGCTTAAAACTACCACTTTTATACACGTAATTACACGTTAGTTAAAGACTTCGATGCTTAAAATGTTTAGGGAGAAATGGAATACTGGTGTGTATGTTTTCTTTAAAGTACCGAGACCAGCCATATACTGTAATACTGTTTGTTTATGTTCCAAAATTAATATAGTTTATGGCCTTCACACGTGTTATGCTCCTCTACTTTTTATGCTCAGCTACTAAGATTTCCCTTCAGTGGTAAAATTCCATTTAAATATTCAATACTAAAACGGGCACAGTAAAGACATTTAAATCTTTCTACGACCGACCAACGCACCACGAGTGCCCATGTCGGTCAACCAATCACGTACTGTGGTATTGCGCATCATCACACGTCACAATGCGCGAGGACGTAGCCAATTACCCGCGGTACGTGTCTGTGCCGCGCATTTTGTCTGCATCTGTACCTGCAGTGATCAGTGAACAGGTCATGTCAGATCCCAGAGCTCCAAAGATATACTGGTGGGATAATTGGCCTATGGGAAAACTGGCCTTGGTGTGAGTGTTTATGAGTGTCTGTGTGTGCCCAGGGATGGACTGGCATCCCGTCCAGGGTGTATTCTGCCCTATGCCTGTTTCTTGCCAGCAGGGCTGGTCCCAGGTATAAGTGAACTAAGTGGATGCCTAGAGCTACAAAGCTGCAAGAGGGCCCCCTCAATGTGCAACAAAGCATATTATTAATTAGCACGTTCAAATGTGAGCAAAAAATTCCTTATAGTGGCTCTTTCTGTAGCTGCTGTGGATCATCCTAATGGATGCCTGATAAAAAAATGACCAATCATAATTGAGTAGATAATATCTTTCTGAAAAGCAGAAAAGAAGAAATCTGAAAACTGAGGTATGCTGAAGTCATTGTAATAATGTATTATATGCATGATAATGTAATTTGTATTTCATTTGATTTTGAGTCTATCAGATCCATGTATCTAGTGAATGGTAGATAAGCCACATTTTCAAGATAGACACACAGACTACTTGAGGTGTTTTACTAGAAGTTAACAGATTAACATTTCCTGTAGTTGTACATGTGGCTTATGGGTCACATGGCTAAAAATTGGCGCTGCCCGGCCAAACAAAAGTGTGAAAGTGAATATACAGTACAGAAGACTGTTCAGCGATTATACGTAATCAAATATAAAAAGAATTGTTTTCCTAGTGGTTTCTCCAGTACTTCATTAAATGGGGGTTTTGTAAATTCAACCTGTAGCCTTTCAGGATTTGTCACTCTCCCAGTAACAGCGGCAGGAGCAGAGAGGAGTTGTTCAGAGCTCAAGTTATAACATGCCTGAGGTCAGCCACGGTATAAGACTGGCTCAGTGGACAGGCCATCATGAGTATCAATCACACTGTGGGTTGACAACTATAATTACAAAATGCAATTGATAATTTTGCCTCCAGAAAATCAAGACAAACGTATTTACAGAATGTTTTTTTATAAAACCTTCCTTTCTGCCCAGCCTTCCTGTTTCACTCTCTTGTTATTGAGTGCCCTTATTTCTTACTTAATTATATACAGTATGTGTTTCTGCAATTCCTTTCACATTATTTATTGTTATTAATTACTTAATAACATACTATTTATTACTCTAATGTTAAAATACGTATTTGGTTTGTGAAATTTGTGCTGTTGTTTGTAACTTATGTATTAGATTTTCTTTAAAACTGGTTAATAAACATTTACTAGTTACATAATTTATGCTTTATTTTGTTTTTAATTTTAACTTTCACCTATTGACTCCAAACAGCTGTCAGAGCAAGTTAGGTTGACAGGATGCTCACAGCTTTTGTATGAGTCTAATCATTCAGCAATAAACAACAAACCAACAAGGGACCCCTAAAGCTAAAAGCTTTTGCAGCGGAAAATAATTTTCAGCACTATTTTAGACTTTACTGTTCCAGTACAACTGGAGTGCACTGTATATCTTACCTATGAAATTACCTATCAAGTCTGTATAGATGGCTGTACCAGAAGAAGTATTCCTGGTCAGGAAAGCTGAAGCTTTCATGATTTTATTTTCTTCTGGCCTTTGCAGATTTCCAGATTAACATTTGCAGTTGACCACCTTTGCCCTTTGCAGGGTGCCAGTAGGCACTGACCTGGACCTTTGCTTAAACATGGTGCCAAGGTGTTTGAATTAATGCTTGGAACTTCATTAGAATTCTATTTTTCATACATATTATAAATATGTAAATGGTGAACTTCATGTGACAAAAGTAATTTCAGTATGAATTTTAGCCAGACAGATCTCATCTTCATTAAACAAAAATGCAAAGCCATTTAGTCTTAGTAATTGTCATTATGGATTATTTTTGTGAGTGTTTCGTCTATGTTATCGAATGACGAAACTGAAAAACAGGTCATTGATTAATATTTTCATCATAATTGTTTTTGACTAAATAACACTGTGTCTGAATCCCAGATTAATTCGGTTCAGTATCCAGGTGAAGGCTTTGAGATGAGATTTCAGAAAAACCCACAAGCTCTTCTTAGGCCTGCATTTTTCCATGTGTCCCCTGGTTGGTGCTTCACTGTTCAAACTGAAGAAATCTTCTCGGTTGACTGTTAGTCTTTTGAATACACTCAATTACCAGGTTACACAATGATTCTGTTTTCAAGTAGGTTACATTTTACACATGTAGGCGTATAGAATTTGCAGGATGTCAGGTGGTACTGTATACTGCAGTAAGTGCTACAGTGTTTTTATATTGTCGAATTATCTGACGCAGGACAGCACTACTCTGTAAAACTGCCAGGTGGTGCAGTGAATCCTTAAAATGCTGTACAGCAGGTGCTTGTGGTTGTAGGAAAAATCAGTACAGTATTAAATATATATTAACCCATTTTTGCTTTCCTGCACTAATCATACTGACACCATGACATCACTTTTAAGTCAGAACAGGGCCTGACATGTACATTATGTACGCTGTACTGTACTAGTGACAATTTCATTACATACAGTGATTACATGCAATTCCACATAAGATATTGTAAGTCACAGTACTGTATAAAGAAACATATTTATATTTTAAGTTACCTACAGTGTTCAGAATTATTAATGTATACAGATGCAGCCATTTAAAGTGCGCGGTACAAACCCGTACTGCACGCAACTACCTATGCCATACCACGGTACATGATTGACTGGCCAAAATGACTGACAGTGGCCTCGTGGTGCATTGGTCGGTAGTGAAAAGATATAATCATTTAATCTCTTTACTGTGCATGTTTTAATAAGCTTAGTATTGAATATTTATAAGGAATTTTACAACTAAAGGGAAATTTTAGTAGCTGAGCATAGAAAGAAGAGGAACATAACGCATCTGAAGGTCATAAACGAAATTATTTTTACAAACATAAACATATTATGTAAACTGTATATTGCTGGTATTGGTAGTTTAAAGAAAAAATACACACCAGTATTCCATTTCTCCCTAAACATTTTAAGCATCAAAGTCTTACATGTGGTTGTTTAACATTTTATGTGCTCCTTCTGACCATATTACTGTACGTTTATATACTTTGTGAAAATTGATCGTTTTAACCTTTTCTGTGAATACGCTCGTTATCGGAGTAAACAAAAGCATACTTTTAGAATTTGATTAATAGGAAATATAATATGTAATCACATATCTAAATAAATTAATAACGATATAATTATGTTCATGTACTGTAGCACAAATAGTTGTATAAGACTTTCCGTTGATACGTGTATGGTTGTTTCAGTGATGTTTATGTGACGTGGCATGATGGCTTAAGCTTGTGTATTATAAGCCTGAAGTTGGGTGTTCAAATCCAGCTATCACTGTGTGTTTTCTTTTAACAAATAAACATTTCTTTGAAAAACTAAAATAGCAAATATTATGGACACTATATTGACATTTTTTACATTTCTAAATATCACAACATGTTCGACGCTAAGTCATTTATTAATAACAATAATTTCAAACTGCTACTGATATTATTACTGACAATAAATATTATCGACACTATATTGAATTTGTTGGTCTTTCTAAATATCAAAAAACATTCAAAGTTAGGTGATTACCATTTTCCATGAATACTTGCGCTCGTTATCACAGTAAAAGTAACTCATACTTTTCAGAATTGAATTATTATTTTGGAAACGTTTTTACGTGCTCCTTCTGACCATATTGTTTATATACTTTGTGAGAAAAGTGATAGTTTTAACATTTTCTGCAAATACGCTCGCTATTGGAGTAAAGAAAAGCATACTTTTAGAATTTGATTAATAAGGAATATAATATGGAGTTGCGTTATCTAAATAGCATACTTGCAGCACGGTGACGTCACTGCCTTTCCCTCTGAATAGTCAAATAATAGGCAGTGAAAACATTTGTCTGTCTGTCCGTGGGGGGAAGGGGGACTGTCTTTCATTGGAAGGTACGTCTATTCTACTCTGAGAATGTAGGGGGAGGAAAAGTGCCTGTGGTCTTTCACTGATAAACTTGTGTTAACAAAATCTACAGTATCCTTAAGAGTTGTTAAACTGGTTCTTATTTATTTTTCGGCACAGCCTGCCGGCTGTGCCTGCTTGAGCACCACAATTCACACTCAACCACATCACAGATCACAGATCAGTCCCAGTGTGTGAGATATTGCTGTTTGATCTGTGTTTGCTCTTTGATCTGAGCTTTAATAGAGAGCTTATCTCTATTAATATAACTATCGAGTGGTATTAAATGCAACTTTTGTGTAATAATAATAATAATAATAATAAACTTTATTTTATATAGCGCCTTTAAAGGTGGCTTCTCAAAGCGCTTTACAGGATGACAATAACAATAAATAAGAAGACTAAACAATAAATAAGAAAATTTCACAAGACAGGACACAATTATAATTACAACAATACAACAATAAAGATAGAGGAGACCGTGGAAGATGGTATTAAGAAGAGCAGAGGGGTGAAGAATGGAACCAGTTAAGTAAAGGCTTTTCTGAAGAAGAAGGTTTTGAGTCTGGATTTGAAGGAGTTTAGAGAAGGTGACTCTCTAATATCCTTGGGCAAAGAGTTCCAGAGCTTGGGGGCATAGCAGGAGAAGGCCCTGTCGCCCATACAATGTAGACGGGCTTGGGGGACAGTAAGGAGAGCAGAATTTGAAGAGCGGAGGTTGCGAGGTGGGGAGTAGGGCGATAAAAGTTCAGACAGGTATTGAGGTGCCAAGCCATGTAAAGCCTTGTAGGTGAGCATGAGGATTTTAAAGTCTACGCGGAATTTGACCGGAAGCCAGTGCAAGGACTCGAGGATAGGAGTAATGTGAACACTTGTACTAGACCTGGTCAGGATTCTGGCTGCTGAATTTTGGACATACTGCAGCTTGTTCAGAGTAGATTTAGATACACCAGGGAGCAGAGCATTGCAGTAGTCAATTCGGGAGAATACAAATATGTTGATCAGCTTTTCAGCCACAGTTAATGATAGCATAGGGCGTAGTCTTGCGATATTTCTAAGGTGAAAAAAAGATGTTTTGACAGTATGCTGTACATGTGGGTCGAATGTTAAGCCAGAATCGAATATAACCCCAAGGTTTTTCAATTTTGATTGAAGCTCTAGTACAGAGCCATCTACAGACAGGGTTACAGGACTGGCTTTACGAAGTTGATGGGGGGTACCAATAAGCATGACCTCAGTCTTGTCACAGTTAAGATGAAGGAAGTTTTGAGTCATCCAAATTTTTATGTCAGAGATGCAGTTAGATAGAATAGAGACAGCCACGTCAGTGTCGGGTTTGGTATGGATGTATATTTGAGTATCGTCAGCGTAAAAATGAAAGCTGAGGCCATGTGATCTTAAAAGCTGACCAAGTGGGAACATGTAAATGCTGAAGAGCAAGGGGCCCAGTATTGAGCCCTGGGGGACACCAGACTTGACAAGACCGATTTCAGACCTGTACCCATTGAGAGAGACAAAGTGACAGCGATCAGTGAGGTAAGACTTAAACCATTTGAGGGCAGTGTCAGAGACTCCAAACACAGTCTCGAGACGAGAAAGCAAGATGTTATGGTCAACAGTGTCAAAGGCAGCACTGAGATCAAGAAGGATGAGTATGGAAAGAGAACCAGAATCAGAAGCTATTAGGAGATCGTTAGTGACTTTGACTAGGGCGGTTTCTGTGCTGTGAAGTTGACGGAAGCCAGATTGGAGGGGTTCGAAAAGGTTGTTTGTCATGAGGTGGTTATGTAACTGAAGTGTGACAGCACGTTCTAGAATTTTAGAGAGAAAGGGTAAGTTGGAGATGGGGCGAAAGTTGTTAAGATTGTCGAGAGCCATGTTAGGCTTCTTTGGCACTGGGGTAATAGCAGCAGTTTTGAGGACCGTTGGTACAATGCCGGTTCTCAAGGATTCATGTATTATATTGAGGACAATGGGACAGAGAGAAGAGAAACAGGACTGGAATAAAGTGGTGGGAATGGGATCTAAAATAGATGTGGTGGGTTTCATGCGCGTAACTAGTTTGTTTAGGGATGCTGAGTCAAGAAGAGAGAAGCTGGAGAGACGGGAACCAGAGAAGTTGGATGAGGAGGGAGGAGGTGTGGAAATTATATCCGTAGTGGAGAGAATGTGATGCCGGATGTTGTCAATCTTAGAACTAAAGAAATCTAAAAATGTGTTGCAAAGTTGTGATGAGGCAGGTAATGTGGTGGGGCAGTTTGGCTTGAGCAGTCTGTTGATGGTGGAGAAAAGATGTCTGGGATTGTTTTGGTGGTTTTCAATGATGTGAGAGAAGTAGGTGGATCTAGCAGACTCTATAGTAACCTTATAATCAGATAAGTAATCTCTCCAGGCCTGATAATGTACATTGTGTATAGATGAAACCTTTCTAAAATGTATTTAAAAAATAAAAACGATTACAATCTAATTTTTCCACGTTTGATCCCATGAGGAAGTACTATATGCTCCTGCTTTGTTTAACGATGATATGAAAGATAAATCTAAATGGTGAGAAAGCTATGCTTAAAGTTAATTAAGGGACACGCGTTTGAGATTTTAATCAAAATGGGGAAAATGGGGCTAGACCATTCGACATGCAATACACTTCCTCGTGATCATCTTAGAATCTTTGAGTAAGCTGCAATTTTTAAAAACTTTTTAGTTATACATTTTAAACACTTTAATTTTGAAAACGCAACACACATTTCATACAGATACAGTACAATCACATTCTCCTGTCTTCCCATGGTGTAAAACGAATTGGCGGGTGATTGAGATTACAATGCGGTGCCCACACCAGGTTAAAGTTAGCTTGAAGTTTGAAAATGATTTTGGCATGCCTGTAGCTTTTTCACAAAACCTCCTAGAGTTACAAAAATACTTACTGTGTGTACAAAGAACATTGTGACTGTTTTCACAGCCTTCACTATGTTGTTTTTAAGCCATTTTTTTGACCACGCTAGAATATTCTTTTGTTCATATCTTCGCAAGGGAAATACAGAAAGCCTTCAAACCAAATGCATTTTAAAGACCACGACTTGTGAAAATTTTCACAGCCTCCACATAAAACTATCAGTGAGCTAATTCTCTTTTTTTAAACCTCCGGTTTTTCATCGATGTGTAATTACGCACTAACTGGAACCCTGGGGAACCGCTGTTCCACACATTCACAACGCGAGAAATACTGCTCAATACGACGTTGTGCGAAAAACCCGTATATCACCATAGGAAGCAGAACAGAGCAGCCTCCAATTACCCAGACTGTAAGCACAGGAATAAAGCTTTGTTTGATTTCTGAAACCCTTTCTTTATGTCCTGTTTTCATTCAGGTAAGGGTCAACTATATATACAATACTGCTGACAGCAGGAAAATTCAAATATTCTTTACTCAGCAGCTTCTTAAAAACAGCTCCCATGATGTTCAAACCGATTTTTTTACACAGAAGACTGCGATCTGAATCTCTTTTTCTTGTGCTTTTATTTAATGTGGCACTATGCACCCCTATGAATAGAGGAATGCTGTTCACAAGCCAAAAGCATTTAAACCACAGCACCCACAATGCTGCAAGTGTTTTACACACTAAGCAGGTCCTCTGATCTTTCCAAGTCTTGCTTTGGGTTGTGAAACATCTTTTATTTTTTTAATGATTTTTCAATATGGCACCATTAGACATGCAATACACTGGGATAGGGGGGTCTTCTTTATGACTCAATAGCTTTTCAAGCACAACATTCAAAATGCTGCTTCCAGGTGTTTTAAACACTAAGCAAGCCCTCTTATCTTTCACAGTCGTGATTTCTAATGTGAATCCCTTACATAATGTTTTATTATTTCTGGTTGATAGCTCCTTTGGACAGGCAATACACTGGGATGGGGGGTGCTTCCAGTAATTTCTGTGTTTTATTTCAGTTTCACATTGGTTCTGAAAGTTAACACTTATGCAAGACATATTGTTTTGTTTTTTAGCATATTGAAATTGTTACTTAGCTTTCTTTGTAAGGGGAGTTATCCTGAGAAAAGGTGTACTTTTCTTTACTGTTTTATTGATTTTCAAACATAGCTATTATGCTATGCTGTGCAGTATGGGTGGGCTGTTTACTTATCAATAGTGCCTGGAATCTAAAACCATTAGAAGGGTTACAAACAACAGGAGGCCATTCACTCAATCTAGCTAATGTAGTAGTAAATAATATATTAATCTGAGGACCTTATCCTGCTTTTTTTAAAGAAGCCCAAGTAGAATTATCAAAAACAGAGCTGGACAGTTGTTGAAGTTGACCCACAACCGGCTAAAGAACTGCCCCTTGCTGACTGTATTAAATCTTGTTCACTCAGTAGTTTAAACTAAGTGTAAAGTGCTATGAAGAAGAATGCATGAAGATACTCTCACATTTTTATGAAAGCTATAGTTTTTTAAATCTTTTAAATAATGGGAGCTCCTACAGTTAAAGGACCCAGAGAATCTAAAAGCTTCACAGCTCAAGGGCAAAGTATCCATAGATTTTGCCAAAGCTATTTAAATCAAATTGTTTTTTATTCCTTTTTAGGAACATATTTATAGCAAACAAATTATGCCTAGGGATGTTTTTTATAGCAAGAAATTCTGTACTTTCACAATGCTTTCTGTTTTGATTAATCCAAACATTTCTGGCTCCAGCATACCAAACAACATTGTCTTTAACATCATCCCATGTTAGACATCCCAAGACATGGTCTTCCCCTCTTTGTTTTAATATTACTGGATAGAACACTGAATTGCATACGTCTTTTATCATTAAAATTGTTGCATCTGATTTCTATTGTTGTGATGGTTGTGCATGCATGTAATAAGGAATACAACTATTTAAAAAAGATTTGATTTATCAATAAACACTTCTGTGTTTCCTTTTTGTTTTTCTGTTGGATTCCTTATCCCTAGTTTACAGAGCCAATACTCCTGCAGATAAATCTATAGTCCTTCCACTGAACTATGCTTTGTTTCTTTCAAATCTATCACTACTGTACATTTCCTACTTGCAAAACCTACCACTGTGACATTGTGCATACCATACCCTCATCAGACCAGGGTTTGTAAAATGTACATATCCAGGTATCTGAAAAAATAGCCAGGTATCTGAAAGAAAGGCTTCACATATCAAAGCAAGGTTGTGATGGACAGACACAAACACACACACACCAGGGCCAGTTTTCCCATAAGCCAATTAACCTAGCGGTATGTTTTGTAGTGCGAGAGGGAATCATATCACACATAAGGAGAAAAACCACAGAACCCAGAGAGAACAAGCAAGCTTCACACTCACAGAATGGCTGGTATTGAACCTAGGGCCACAGTGCTGCAAGATAACAATGCTAACCACTTCGCCACCATTAGAAATGGTTGGATGTCTTATGTTTCTAGTACAGAGGTTTGCGTGCATAATTTAATTTTGAAAGCCACTGAGACATCTGTGTAATATCTTTTATGAGCATGTGAAAGGCATGGTGAATCAGAGATTCTCAAGACTTATTTTGAAACAAATGCATGACTTTGATGCATAAGATATTTCTGCATAATTAAAATATTTATGATAAAGTTGGTAGGTTGTGTACTTTTGTCCAACTGAGCAATTTTGCTTTCATAAAATATACCAACTTTTTAATGTATAATGATTAACATGCTGTAATACACAGTTTAACACAGTATACAACTTAAATTCTTAATTGAATAAAGATTGTCCCTCAGCAGTGATCGGGATTTTAAACCAGGTGTTTTCTGATGACAGCTCAAATGCTGTACACGAGAGGTTAAGCTTTATTAGCTCCACCTTGCGGTTTTGCAAGGTGATTCCGGATACAATTAACATAATCTAATTTGCATATGGTAAAATGCATATGACGCGAAATGACGTGATAGGACGCGTTTTGATGCGACGCCCACCGATTTGTACCGCAACCGTTTTGAATGGCTGAATGTGTATATAGAATTCAGACAACAAATAATTATATTTTTTTATTTTAATTATTAAAAACATGTTCCTGTCTTGTTAATGTTTAGACATTTCCAGGAATCCTTCCAGGAATCCTAGTGTTAAAAATAAGGTTTTCTAGAGAAAAAAAAAACATGTTGATGATGATTCTCTTGGAAAATGGTGTTTCAAGATAAAATTTGAAAATATGAAAGAAACAAGTAATAATAATAATAATAAACTTTATTTTATATAGCGCCTTTAAAGGTGGCTTCTCAAAGCGCTTTACAGGATGACAATAACAATAAGTAAGAAGACTACAACAATAAATAAGAAAATTTCACAAGACAGGACACAATTATAATTACAACAATACAACAATAACAATAGAGGAGACCGTGGAAGATGGTATTAAGAAGAGCAGAGGGGTGAAGAATGGAACCAGTTAAGTAAAGGCTTTTCTGAAAAGGAGGGTTTTGAGTCTGGATTTGAAGGAGTTTAGAGAAGGTGACTCTCTAATATCCTTGGGCAAAGAGTTCCAGAGCTTGGGGGCATAGCAGGAGAAGGCCCTGTCGCCCATACAATGTAGACTTTAACATACAAGTAGATTTTAACAGTTTGTGCCTACATTCGACCCATCTCTTACTGAACATCCATCCGATTGAACAGTCATGTCATGTCATTTACTAAACTGCTTTATACCATACGGTGTCACAGGAAGCCGGAGCCTACCCGGCAAGCAACAAGCGCAAGGCAGGGTACACCCTGGACGGGGTGCAAGTCCATCACAGGGCAAGAGCAAGCCAATCATACATGCGGACAATTTGGAGGCCATGGTAAAGGCCAAGGGGGAAATTTGGCCTGGACACTGGGATAACTCCCTACTCTTATCGAGAAATGCCTGGGGATCTTAAATGACCACTGAGAGTCAGGACCTCGGTTTAACGTCTCATCCGAAAGACAGCTGATTGAATAGTATTCTTTGACATTCTTTGACTTTGACAACGTTTCACTACTAACATCGTCAACTCCAGTGATATCACTTACACCACTTATACATTTTTTTTAGAAAAGCAAGGGAGAAGGTGAGGTACTACACAATTATGGGTAAATAAAGAGTAGAGGACAGGGCTAAGCACACAGCCTTGGGGGGCTTCACTTTATCTACTCAGCTAGATGTCTTAAGAAGTCCAGGTCCATTCTTAAGGACCACAGTCAAAAACTGTTTTCCCTCCTACCATCTGATAAACGGTATTGAAGCATTCAGTCAAAGACCAACAGATTAAGGAACATCTTCTACCTCCAGGCAATAAGACTGCTAAATAGCCAAGCTGCAGTTCCTTCAGCAAATCACTCGTAATGGCTACATGGACATACAGCTTTCACTGCACTACTTGGACAGAATGTATTGCCTACACCCCGGACACATTGCAGCTCTATGTATATTGAGCTATGAGTTTATTTTATTCAATTTCTATTACACTATTATCTATTATTATGTAACCTTGTTTTGTAACTTTAATTTTGTGATTTTACCCCCCTCCGGTGAGCTTGCAGATAATAAATTTCATTGCCAGCAACTACTGCTGCAAGCTGTATTGTTATGCATTCGATAAATAAACTTTGATTGATTGATACTAGTCGGTCATCCATCTGACAGTGACCAGGTAGATGTCATGGACAGTTGTTCCTCCACCACCTTTGTACAACAGCTAGCATTTTACACAAATCTCCACCTGCTTTAGACTGGGTGTTTTTTTCATTGGCTTTTTTATTGAAAACCTGGCATAATTAAGATTGAAATGATTTTATGTTTCACACTTGGAAAGGATTAACACTAAAAAAAATGCCTTAAAAAAGTAATATCTTTCATGGAGCACATTGTGATTTTCAATGTTCTAGGTTGCGATAAAGCTGAAAGTGCCGAATCAGCCCTTGAAGATTCTGTACCACTGAAAAGAAAACAAGCTGTTTCTTGGAAATGGAGCATGAAAGTAAAAGAGAATCAGGCTGGGTGGTGACAGTTAGACAGAATGTACAAATGCAGCTATCTAGAATACAGGGCATGTCAGGTGGTATTACGCAGTAGAGAATATATTTTTAACTTTCTGATTCAGAACTGCACTCTGTGTTTAACAGCCATGTGGTGAATTGAATTCTGGCAGTGACTGTGTGAAGTCAGTACAGTATTAAATGATTATTAACCTATTAGTGCTTTTCTGGGATCATCATATTGTGTGCGTACTGCATGAGTGACAATTTAATCAAATACTG
Organism: Lepisosteus oculatus; assembly: GCF_040954835.1. NCBI lineage: Eukaryota > Metazoa > Chordata > Actinopteri > Semionotiformes > Lepisosteidae > Lepisosteus > Lepisosteus oculatus. The sequence goes on from NC_090713.1 coordinate 16,213,453, forward strand.
TACAGTGACTACATTGTTGAGACAGGATGTTGCTAGCACATTGCTACCAAAGTTCAAAATGAGATGTGCTAGTATTAGTCAAAATACTATACACAATATTAATATCATTGTAATCCCTTGTTTTATATAATTGTTTTTAACTGCATCCAATACACAGACTTGTTATTGTGTACACTTTTCAGGAAGCCTTGATGCGATCTGCACACTCATTGTTCACTGGTTAATATCAGCTAAATGGTACAGAATGTTAGTGAAGAAAGATGTGAAGACGGGGTTAAATTAAATCCTTTCTGTATGAGATTTAGACTTCTAAGCAACAAGCTGGAGTTTATGGCAGGAAAGGGAGTTAACTGATGAGGATTCCAGATGCGAGCTAGGAACCCCCCCTGGGATGTAATCTTAACTGACCATTTGGCCAGGGTCTCTTAACTGGCCAAAAACCAAGACCCCCCCCCTTTTTACCATAATACCGAGTGACGTCAGAAGCGGAAAGAAAATACTATATAAACCTAAAGTTTGTACCGGCACTTTGAACAATACTTCAGTTTTGTTGTTTCTTGTGGGAAACAAGACTTCGGCTTTATTGTTCCTTGCATGCAATAAACTCATCTGTTTAACTTCATCTCGGGATCCAGAACCTTATTCTTTCTGTTACAACATTAGTTATGTCAAAATCCACATGGGTATAGTCAGCATGTCCCCAACATACTGTACAACAATATGTGCATAAAACCTTTTGTTGGTGGACCTTGTCCAGTCTGTCCATTAATTATACAGACATTGAAGTGCAGAAACATTAGGAATGCTGAATGGGAGCAAGAAAGTGAAAATTGCTATTGTTGTTACACATAAAATATAAAAAATATTAAATTAAACAAAAAGTTCAGAACTGGAATTGGCAAAAAAAAAAGCTTCTCCAAAACCTGTAAATATGGTCACAGTGAGACATCATGTACAGTGTCCTTAATGGTTAAACATCTTGTAAGTAAACATAACAATAAATACTGAAAGTGAAACTTAAACCAAGTTTCATTTTTAGCAGTCATCTCCTGATTGGTCCTCTGTGTTTCCTATAGAGTTATATTCACTGAAACCTTTTGATTTCTGGCAGGTCAGACCAGGGCATACAGACCAGGGCTTTGCTTTGAAACTGGTAAGAAAAAGTAGGATTTTTAATTTTCTTTTTGTCATTAATGCTGTACTTGTACTATTGTATTGCTTTGCAACACCGGAATAACAGAGTTGTCAACAACAACAATAATAATAACTATAATAATATTAATAATAAAATAATAATTTAACTTGAGCAAGACTCGGTCAGGATTCTGGCTGTAGAATCCAGGACTTAATGAAGTTTGTTCTGTGTGGATTTAGATACTGCAGCGAGTAGAGAGGTACAGTAATCAATTCTAGAGAAGACAAAAGTGTTGACCAGCTTTTCAGCTACAATCAGCAACAGCTTAGGACATAGTCTGGGGATATTAATAATGTTGTTTTTACAATATTTTGTACATGCGGCTTAAACGTCAAACCTGATAGGGTAACTGCACTAGCTTTACATAGTTGATGGGAGGTGCCGAGAAACAAGATTCCAGTCCTGTTGCAGATTAAATTAGGGAAATTTTCAGTCATCCAGGTATTTGTGACAGAGATGCAATAAGAGAGAGCAGAGACAGGCATACCAGTGCCAGGATTAGTATGGACACAGATTTGAGTATAATCAGTATAGAAATGAACATTTAGAATGTGATCTTGATAGCTTGACAAGTGGGAACATGTAAAGGCTGAATAGTAGGGGACTCAATATTGAGCCCTGAGGAATATGTTACTGACTTATATTATCATTACAATGATTTAACTGTATAATTACCAACATTAATGCAGCAAACGTAAATCACCATGATAGTGAGCACATAATGACCATTCAACTGTTAAGTTACACTGAACTTTTCTGATTTTCTAATACTGATCCAGGCATTTACCTGGTAAAAAATGTTACTCGCATTGTTACTCAATAACTGCAGTCATGGTGATAACTGTAATTGTAACAATAATCTTATGTAACAATTGCATACATGAATATTGTTCTAATATGCCAGCTACATAGAAAGTATGATCTCAAGAAGTGACAATGTATCAAGTGCCAGCAGTTGCTAGCAGCCATATCACCCTGCAACTCACAACTGGCAACCCACTGGATCTCAGCAGGTGTGAGCCTGGTCAGTACCTGGATGGGAGACCTCCTGGGAAAAACTAAGGTTGCTGCTAGAAGAGGCGTTAGTGGGGGCGCTCACCCTGCGACTCATGTGGGTCCTAATGCCCCAGTGTAGTGACGGGGAGACTATACTGTAAACAGGTGCCGTCCTTCGGATGAGACGTAAAACCGAGGTCCTGACTCTCTGTGGTCATTTAAAATCCCAGGGTGTTTCTCAAAAAGCGTAGGGGTGTAACTCCGGCATCCTGGCCAAATTTCCCCATCGGCCTTTATCAATCATGGCCTCCTAACAATCCCTCTCTGTGAATTGGCTTCATTACTCTCCTCTCCTCCCCACTGATAGCTGATGTGTGGTGAGCGTTCTGGCTGGATGCCAGGTGGATGCTGAACATTGGTGGTGGTGGAGGGGAGTCCCCATTACCTGTAAAGTGCTTTGAGTGGAGTGTCCAGAAAAAGTGCTATATAAGTGTAAGCAATTATTATTATTAAAATTAATTAAGTGAGGAGAACAAGCAAGTTAAGTGTTTATATCTCTTTTTAATTGTCGCAGACAGTGAATATTTCACCTTTGATTCATCAAAAAGCATTGGAAATATCCAATATACTAGTTATATATTGTAACTATATTAGTATTGTAACTAATACTAGTTACCACAGACTGATACTGAAGAAGCCAAAGAATGACACTGTTCCCATGTATTTGCAGGATGATAAACTTTTAAAATTAATATTGTTTCACGAAATTGGTACTGATTGTATGTAACACACATAATTCTATTTCAGTACAGAATGGGTATTTCCAACTCAAATCCAGAACCGAAACCAAACCCAGGTAAGATTCTTTTGTCATAGGTAATCTACAAAAGTGTGAACAAGAAGGTGACTGAACAGCCAAAATATTGTTTCTTCTTCTGGTTTTTGCCGTTGAGTTAACTATTACTTGTTCCTTTAATAAGCAATGCACTTTTCCTGTGTAGTGAAAGATAGACTTGTAACGTAAATAGAATTTAATCCAAGATCAAAAAAAGCAAGTAATACTAATGTGATATATTGCTTTTTAATCAGAGATCATAAAAGACTTGTTTGGCTTGTTTGAGTGAGTGAGAGTGTATTGGAATGAGTTTGATCTGCCAAACAATTGTGTGCATCATACTCACCCCCTTACCCAGCCAAAATAACTACAGTGAGGAACAGGGAATGGCCACTCCTGTCCTGCCCCTCATTGCATACCCTAGCCGGGCGCTCCTAGGCCGCAGTGCTGGGTGAAAGTGCTACAATATGCTCAGATGCAAATAAATACACATTATTGTGAGCTGAACATTAAATATGTGTTTGGATTAATAGTTCAACTTTTGAGAATTATAATGTGGGTAAAGAAGTTTATACACAAAACTCCATTGGCCACACTTCCTTGATGAGTTAAACTACCTGCTGGTAAGATGGAGCTCCATAGAATGTTCTTTGTTTTGGGAAGGTGCCAGTGCAGACAGAGGAGAAAGAGAGCTTTGCTTTGCTGTGTCGACTCTGCTGCTTGTGTTGCTGGGCAGCTTCCATTGGCCTCATACAGCTCTGCCAAAGGTGGCATGGCTGAAGTTCAGCCTCAAAACAATAGTTTGTGCACAGTTTGTCTTCTTAGGCTCCATCCACAAGTTAGACAAAGGGGAGCTCAGTTCATCCTGCTTATAGCTTTGCTAGGGATATGCTTGGATATTCCTCATGTAAAAAAAAAAGAATCCAATGAAAGAATCGAATAAAAATAACAGTGGATTCATGAACACTATTTCAGAGAGAATATCTGGGAGAGAATTCTGTACTTTACTGATTCACTCTCTTAGCCTGACTTCTTGGAGAAAATGTTAAGACTAGGACTGGTTGTAGTCACGTGGTTGGAAAAGTCAGTTTGTCACGTGAGATGGAGAGAGATTGAGAGAGTCAGTAGTCAATCCCGAACATTACATGGGTTTGATCTTTAAAGATACAACATCAGAAGTTGGTGATTGCTGAGATGCTAACAGGCATAGTTCTGGTACCCAGCCTGGAGCTCTCTCTTAACAATGTACAAGCTCAGAAATATTTGACAAATATTTTTTGGTACATATGATAATATATATGAATATATATATCGGATATATATATATATCATATAAAAATATATCAATATATATATATAAAATTAAACTTAGGTTTTAAAATTCTTCCTCTACTAAAAATACAATGAATAGCAAGATCATAGTTTAAAAATACCATTTAAAGTGAAGTTTTATGGAGATAACATAGAACATGAAAGACCCAAATATTACAGTTATATAATATTGTCAAATGCAGTTTAAGATAATCTTCTCAGACAAAAATGTATTTTAATGCAATATTAAATATAATAATAAAATAATTATCATATGGTGTAAAAAATATACAGTGCAAACTTTAATTCATGGTGTTGCAACAATCTCGGTCAAGCAGATACATTACTGTAAATTTTAACCTAAATTCTGATAGAAAAAAAAGATTAAGAAACTGTGATGCTTTCCAGTCACACTAAGCCTGTCATGATGTTATTTCTGTGTTTTAGAATTTGACAGACCATGGAGGGAAACAATCTGGAGCAAAGAGTAAGTAATCTAAATAACAGTATGAAACCCACATCACACTGTATCTCCCAATGTGGAGCTGTAAGAATTAGATGAGGGCTGTTCAATAGAGTCCCGGAGAGGGAGAACTGGTGTGTTTGTAGAAGTTGTTTAGTTAAGAACAATAATGAGTATTAAATTTGTAATATCTGAGCTGGAAAAAAAAACTACAGATATGCATTTCTTGTATATAACTCATCCTCTAAGACAATGATTGAACACCTTTGCATTAAATACAGATGCAGCCACTCAGAAGGCGTGTTAATTCCCATTGCCGCGTTAATGGTACCTCAGCATGGCACGGTGTCTGGTTCGCTGGCCAAAGACAATCAATAGACGGCATTTGTGATGTTTCTCTACTGTGAATATTTAAATCAATTTAATATGAAATATTAATATAGAATTATGTAATGAAAAGGAAATATAAAAACAATAGAAGTACAATGCCTCTGAATGTCATAAGCAATATTAATTTATGAATATAAATATATTGAAGTAGTTCAGATGGGTAGCTGTGTCAGCATGCGTAGTCTGCAAAGTAAAACGTTTCTTCTCTTTTCAGCATGGAATAAACCTATTACTTCTTCCTGAATATAAATATATTATTCCTAAGGTACATTCAGTATCTGGTAGTGGTATGTAAAAGTTAAAAAGATAAAGTACACAACAATATTCCACCATCTTCATAAACATGTTCTGCTTTATCTCAGTCTCTTACTATGGTTATTTTGGAAAAGTTTTGATGTGCTCATTCTAACAATATAAAGTTTATGTACTTTATAAAAAGCTATAATGCTATAACCTCTTCTATGAACACTTACAGTACTGTCATTAATGTTGTAGAAAAAAGTTGAAGTACTTATTTTAAATTCACCTAATAAAGAATATTAATAAGGAATAATGTAATAGAATATATTATAGTAGCCAAAATATCATTAATGATATTAATTTACGGATCTAAATATAATATATTTCTACATCTGGTAGTGGTACAGTATTCTACTTTCTGGTAAATATTTGCATTGATTGTGTAGTGTGCTCTCTGAAGGCACCAGTTCTGTAGGGTTTGGGCATTCACTGAGACAACTATTAATTGTAGCAGTAAATCACAAAATGATTCTTTTGATGGGCTTAGAATCCAACCATGCGATATAACTCAAACAACGCACACACACAGGTACTAATACACGAGGACACATTTATTAATACATAGAATATGCATATAAACCTAACAGATCTTATCGAGAGGGTTATCAGAATACAAAAGATATATATTCATTCAGTTACGAAGTGTTACATATATCAAGAGGACATACGTTTAGTATATCATTCATTTAGACCATTTCGTAAATGCACTTGGTTATAACTTCTACATTAGATACTCAAAACAAGTACATAACTCTTAGGAATCAAATTGATATCAACTGGTTGGGATAACAAATGAATTCTCGAGCAGTAATGCAGTGAAGTTGAATACTCATCCAATCTCTGGGGATTCAGATCTCCTGTGGGCACAAAGAAACAGTTGCAGGCTGTTGCTGTCCAATCCGCGCTCTCTGGCTCGGTGCCAGACTGTGCTGTGCGGCTTGCGACGGTGCGCTGCTGATGCTCACTGACCGGCTAGTTAGTCTTGGCTTTAACTAACAAAGTTTGCACACAGGAGAAAAGATGACTGTGTCCCAGCAAGTCAGGAAGAGGACCGGTTCGTTCCTGATGAAGAGCTAGTTCTGAATAGTGAATAGTGATTCAGCTGTCCACAGTTCCAACCTGTTCACGAGGCTTGCTGCTGATGCTAACCTCAGGTGGATCCTCTGGTTACTCTCTGGCAACCTCCGCTCTAGACTCTTTGAACAAAGGAAAGTTCTGGCACTCAGACACCCTGCCCGTTCCGTGGTTGTCCGGGCTGAGTCTCAGGATGGTCAGGAGGCACGCTGAGAGAATGTCCTGCCCTTGGGAGCCTTCTGCTCCTGGGCCGTCCTGCCCTGGAATTCTCCTTTGAATTCCCTTTAGAATTGTCCACAGAATTCTCCACTACAGGCTCTCTGTGTTGCCTGTTTTTACCTGGAGGAACTTCAGCTTGTTGATTGGCTGAAAGTTCCATGGGCATCAGAGTCCCACGTGGGTTACTCGGCCCTACCAGTCCCTGATTGGTTGATCAAGGTGAGAAATGAGTCACTTACTCCTGACACTTAGGAATGCAGTCCAGATGTCCATCTGGCACTCCCTAGACAGATAGGCGCCAATGGATGACCATTGATCATGAAAGCCAGGCTTAGCTAAGTGCATCCCCCTTTGGGAGGTTTCCCTTATCAAAAGAAAACATCTTTAAATCAGCCTGTCACGATATTAGTCCCCCCTCCTTAAGGGTGCTCCAGCCCTTTCACGTGAGACTTTATTCTGTGCACCTGTTCCCCATTCCCAGCCCACCTTAAAGCCAGGCGCTGACGCTCATCCGGGCTCTGCATCTGATTTCCATATCGTGCGAGTCCGGGACCTGGAAGCGCCTGGTCCTGTTAAGGTTTTAACCTCTGTTCCCGTTCCCATTCCTGTTCCCCGTCCGCCGACCCGGCCTTCGTGGTTTTTAATTCCTTGATCTGATGGATCTTCTGGTTTTGGACTTACCCTTCTGTTTTGGATATTCCCAAAGAACTACTCTCTTGGATTGTTCGCCTCGGCCACACCTTCCCCGTGCACCAGCGCACCTTGGACACTCCCCCCTGTCTTCAGCCCCGTTTTCCTGCATGACGTTTCCCCAGTGTTCCCCCACTTCGTCGGATTGTGTCATCCGCATAGGGTCCCGAAAGAACTGTTCGTTACACAGCCTGCATGAATAGCTTCTCTGTGGCTGCACCACAGGGATGAAGGGAGAGATGATACCTCATTTGGGAAAGCACCACAACACTTAATTCTGTCTTATTAACAAGCATTGCCGCTACAATTGTATTAACTCTTTCACCTGTGTTATTTGGGAAATATTTAAATGTTAATTTTCACTACATTTTGCTGTCATTGCTGTTGCAATAGACAATGAAACACTTCTAGATTGTAATGTAGGATCCTGCACCGGAGTGACAGTGTGGTACAGTATTTAAATGGTTGCTTGCTACTCAAAAAGGTTCGATTGCTGGTCAAAGCACAAGTTTTGTTTTTGAAAATTAAAGTAGGGCTGTTTTACAAAGCTAAACTACTCAGACAGATATATATATATAAAAACACTGTTTATTATTGTATCTTGTTGAGAGCACAATGTGCTTTTTACATTAACATTAAATTAATATATATTTGTCTTAATGCTAATTTTAGCAACAAGGAATTAGAAAACAATTTACTTTAGATTTTGATTATGAAAAATATATTTCACACATACTGAAGTCTAGTGACTTAAAAACCACATAGCACCATACTCCACTTGCTTTGTAAACTATATTTATATACTGATTGTATCATACAGCAGTTGATAACTGCACAGTATGATATACTGCACAGTCCAAAGTCATACTGGGAGGTTAATTGTTTCTGGGAAAACTTGCTCCAGCGTCAGTGTGATAGTTTCGTGATTGAGGAATTCTTCATGGAATTCTTTAAGTTAAACAAAGGAGGAAAGAAGGGTTATGTTTACAATTTCCATTAACTAGAGAACAGTATATCAATATTTTGAAACTGTACCATGACGGCGACGACGTGTTACACTTTAAGTAAGCCAGTTACTCACTCTGTTGTTTATTAATGTATGGTAAAATACACATTATGTCCTGGTCCCTTGGTTGCATATGAGCCTGCTTATCACATCTCGGATTTTGATAGCTGGATAAGTCAAAAGAATATCACACTCTCTAACAGAAGCAGCTACAAAAGTGTTATAGAATGCTGTGTCTCTTTTATTTTCAGTATGGAATTAACCTTCACTTGTTCCTTTGCAGCCTACGAATGTGTGTGTTCCGTTTATTACAGCAGTGGCTCAATGGCAGGATTCTGTCATGCAAAAGGGTGTGGGTCCAACTCCAGCTCTGACCTATGTTATATTTTTTTATAAATTGTTCCTAGGGCATAACAGACACTGACAATAAAAAAAATGTGTAAACTATATTCACATATCTGTATTCATCTCCAGACCAACAATCTCGAGGAACAGTAGGAGAATTTAAAGATGTAAGAAACTCAGTGCAATTTCTGTTTCAATGCATCTTTATTTATTTAAAGGAACCACTTTCCCAAAATTACTGCAGCAAATGACCAAGTTAAAGGCATTGATGTGGAAAATGCTTAAAAAAAGTGGAATACTATTGTGTACTGTATTCTTTATTTATAGATATATATATGGTCCTGTTATATACTGTAAGTATCTTTTTTCATTATTTATTGTTCTTAATTTAATATTGTTAATGACGTTGAGAGATGTTATTACACTTTGGTTATTTTTATTTTTAGCTACCAAAATTTCCCTTTATTTACACAATTCCATATAAATATCCCCTATTTAGAGGATTTTAAAAAGTACTGCAACGTTAGGAATCTACTAAAGTTACTTTAGTAGCTTTAAGAATGTTGGAGAGATGGGCAAGTATTTGATTTCTTCAAGGTTAGTTTATTTCTGTGTAGCCAATTTTAATAATAATAATTCCTTACACTTTTATAGCACTTTTCTGGACACTCCACTCAAAATACGTTAAAGGTAATAATGGGGATTAATAGGAGGAGGCTGTGACTGGTAAAGGCCAGGGGAAAATTTGGCCAGGACTCCGGGGTAACACCCCTATTCTTTTGCCTTTTTACAGTATAGTGTCCCCATCACTATACTGCGGCATTAGGACCCACACAGACCGCAGGGTGAGCGCCCCCTACTGGCCCCACTAACACCTCTTCCAGCAGTAACCTGTTATTCAGTTGTGTCTGTGTGTTCATTATATCTGGCTTTTATGCTGCTCTCCAGTTTCACCTTGCTGTAACTATAGCGGGGATGTAGCAACGGCTTTTAGTGGTCCTTTGTACTACAGGTGCTGTGTAGGGCTACCCATCCTGCTGTATAGAGGTGCCCATCTGTTTCTTTGCACACTAAGAAAAGACAACAGAGTTTTTACAGCCATAAAAGAGGGCATTTGATTTAAATTCAAGTTCAAGTATATCGACATGTAAACCTGAGTACAATGAAATGCTTACTTGCATGTTTTCCTCACATGACAAATGACATAACAGATGACATAAAATATGACATAATATTGACAAAGAAAATTACATAACAAATGACATCACAATTCTTGGAGACAGAAACAGAGTAGCAGCAATACTTTTAAACAGCAATTACATAGATTAGAAACAATAAAGTTCCAAAAGTGTGGCTTCTCATCTCATATTCTCATGTGTTTTAATGTAATGTAGAATAGGACATCAATGAAGGGTATGATCCAATAATTTTAGAGGGATTAGTGTCAATACCTTGAGAACAAAAAGGCCAGACAATTATACAATTTTGAGAGAGACTAATGCTCCTCGGCATTTTTTGGACCAGACTTCTTTGTGACTCCAGTGTCACACCTGAAGAAGGTTCTTCCACAGCCACAGCCAAAATGTTGTTTTCTTTCTTCACTTTTTAGCATGGAATAAACTTTTAACTTGTTCCTTTTTAGCCTGCACATGCTGACACAGCTACCTACTTGAACTACGTCAAATAAATGTCTTCAAAATCATGAGTCGCCGTTGCCATATAGAATTTGGCAACTCTGTGTCCCCTTTCAAAGTTTGCATGTGCAGTGGAAATCTGAGGTATGATTTGGTCTTTCTGCTTGTGCACAGGCTTAGAATTTTCTGTAGTAAACGTGCAAATCACTGTATTTCAGGTATAAACTACATATATATTACAGTGATTTGCATGTCCCAAAGAAGGTAAAACACTCACACAAGCATTGTCTGTGCTCTGTCAGGTTCCCGTTTTGTCTGAAGTTTTGTGTTAAGTGTTGTCTCCCAACCTATTTCCATCTTCCATATCAATTAAGGCTAGGTTTTCTGTAGATAAGACAGCAGAACCAGAAATAATGCAAGCAATGTTTGTGTGTCATTTTTCTTTTCAATTTTATTTAAAAAATATTTTAATGTGGCTGTGAATACTTCAAAAACTAAGAAGCTTCATATTTCGGAAACATCATGATTGTTACACAAGAGAGAGAAACATGACATAATTTGTTACAGTTATGATTTTTAATCAATGTGATTTCTCCTGTGTCCTAAGTTTTTTTTTCTTCTTGTGGCTGCAGTTCATAGCACCCTCTAAAATGACTGGATAGTTAACTCTTCCAAAGAGATTCTGAATGTCATAATAATTAGATGCTATTATTGGAGAACAAGTTAATTGAAGATTTTGATTATAAAAAATATATTTACAATTAGTTTCATTTGTCATTAAAATTCAAAGTGGCATCTCAAAGAAAAATGGTTGCAAACTGCTCCAAAGCCATATGAGCTTGCCAGTCTTCTCCCGACTGTGAGGGGGTAATGCACTTTTCCTTTATGTCTTTGGGCATATAATTGGCATTATTGCCTGTCTCACCTCTGGCATTGCCTTCGGGCCAGTTGCAGGGTAACCAGCTGGGAACCACCCCTCATTGATGTTTCACACCTCATTTTATTAATTTACTATAATATTATTTTAATATTTATCATTTTGTGATATATAAAAATAATAAAAATATAATTGTAGTATATAATGTACTATTATCTTTCAAGAGAAGATGTCTTAATTTGTTTTAAAAAAAAACTTATGCCCTGAAAAGGAATGGAACTGCCAACCTCTAAGGTGACAGGGGAGCACTTTACCACTCGGCTTGGGTATAATAATAATAATTGCTTGCACTTATATAGTGCTTTTCTGGACACTCCACTCAAAGTGCTTTACAGGTAAAGGGGATCCCCTCCACCACCACCAGTGTGCAGCATCCACCTGGATGATGCGAGGGAAGCCATATTGCGCCAGAACACTCACCACACATCAGCTATCAGTGGGGAGGAGAGCAGAGTAATGATAGATGGGGATTAGTTAGGAGGCCATGATTGGTAAGAGCCAATGGAAAATTTGGCCAGGGCACCATGGTTACCTACTCTTTTCAAGAAACACCCTGGGATTTTTAATGACCACAGAGAGTTAGGACCTTGGTTTTACATCTCATCTGAAGGATGGTGCCTGTTTACAGTATAGTGTCCCCGTCACTATCGTTGCCAGTTGTGAGTTGCAGAGTGATGTGGCTGCTGGCCATGAAACATTACAAACTATGAGCATTTTATTTTCCATTACAATAATAATAGCAAACTGTAGATAAAACAAACATGTCAAAACTTTTCCAAAACAACCACAAGTGAAGGAGTTCAAGAATTCAGTTTAAGAAAAAATGGAATACCCTACCACAGTCAGCTAAATGAATATACTTATATCCATAAATTAATATTGTTAATGATATTCAGAAATGTATTTTTATTTTCAGGTACTAAAACTTAACTTGGGTGCAATTCCCAGCCATTGCCGAGCCCGTTAGGAATATTAATTGTCCACTGTTAGTCCACATAGAATAAATGAAGCTAATGTTTTCAATAACATCTAATGCACCACAAGTGCCACCTATTGATATTGTCTTTGGCCAGTGACCTACACCTTACAAAGCCATCTTACCTCATCCAAGGTAATCAAATGTATTGTACATTCTGGGTGGCTGCATCTGTAGACCTCCCTTGGTACATTGTGACAACACTGTGATATTAATTAGAGCAGAGGATCCCAACCTATTACAGCTCGCAGCCCACGCGACTGACCATAAAAACGTCCCATAGAAGGACCAGGCCGTCCTACACATTTGAAACGGGCTGGCGCTATACCTTAGCAGTAACCTAATCGATACTGCTTATCAGAGACAATACGCACATACAAGCTAGAAACATGGCTTTACAGAGACTTTTTATTGATTACAGAAGGAGTCCACTCACAAAAAAATTAATTATTTAAGTAAAATAAAAATATTGTAAAAACTAAAGAACCAGTATGGCTCTTTCTTTATTATGATATCTCATGTACTTAACGTTAGTCTTGTCAAAAACAAAACTGAACAGGCGGAATCAAAACGAACTGAAACTGTTTCCAGAAGTGCAGGGTAGCTGTCTGTGCAAATCAACTTATGAAGACGTTGAGAAACTGGTGCTGGTGCTGTTTGACAGATACAAGATGCTGGATGTCGGGCTGCAGAGATGTATTTTGTTTGGCTTTAAAGCCTTGTTTGATAACACTTTGGAACATACAACACACAACGCACAGCGGCAGCAACTCTTTCTCGGTTCCCACTCATGTAAAGCCCAGAGCCAGGTACTCGCAGCTATATTTTCTCTTTTTTAGTTTGGGTTTGGATTTGGGGTTATCGGTATGAGACACTGAAGCGGTTTCTTTGCTTGTAGAAGGACCTTCCTCTATGTCTTTCCTTGTAAGAGAACCAAACGCAAGCCACTTATCCATGATATGAATGGTGATTCAGCAGTTATACTACATTCTACATTAGCTTTCTTGTCATGTCACATATAATGGCGCTAAATGGTGGTCAAGTCAGTCACACAGCATGCTAAGCCATAATATCTATAAAATGTTTATATTATTTTATTTACATAATATATAATATGATATATTTACAACTCTTAAAATTACAACCAGGGCTGGCGCAACCCATACCTGTGCCCGGGTGTCACGAACACGGACTGAAATCCGTGTCAGATCTTGTAGAAGACCCTATGCGATGCAGTAAGAGCTGGAGAAAACAGGAGGCGTGGTAAAAAGGAACACACAGGGGTTTAATAGAGCACAAAATAATAGTGACAATCCGTGAGACAGTGTACGAGGAAGACAAAACGGCATCCAAATCCAAACGGGTCCAAGGGCAGGTCAAAGCACAGTCTGAGAGTCCATCAACAAGGAATCCATCCTGGAATGCGACAAAGTTAAAATCCCCGGGAGGGGGGAACACATGGACAGACAAAACATGGAGATCCAAGGGTGACGGAGGGAGATCCTCCAGACCCCAGGCTCAGGAAGTGGGAGGTGTCAGGGATGAGGCCTATGCCCTCAGGAGACGGACGTAGGGTTTCCTGGTGCTAGGCGGGCCTCGCGACATCTTACCCTAATGATGAGCCCCGAGGACTGGAGGAGCTGGTCTTTAAATGATAATGCTAAAAGGGTACACCTGGAGATCTTAATCACTCGAATAATAATGGGAGCAGTGGAGTGCCCTTTAGGGAGGGATGTCGGGCGTGACACCGGGTGCAAGTAAATGCAAAAGCTGCCCTGGCATCCTTCTCCCTCCGTCACTGCACACAGAGCAAGAGAGCAGAATTAAAATGGGCTAACATATTGAACTTGATACTTAGTAACTAGTTATTTTAAAGTTTACAACTTTACTTGTTGCAGCAAACGTAGCAATGATATCACTGAAATCCACCTGCCTTGTGGTGCTGTTCTCTACTGACAGCAAAGCCAGAGCTGACAGTCTTTCCTGTGACATGGTGGACCTTCGATAAGTTTTGATCAATTTCAGTTTGCTAAATGAGTGTTCAGCACTGGCGACAGCAACTGGAATTGTTAAAAACACTTGACATGCTATCACTGTGTTTGCAAACGCAGATTTCATATCTTTGTTAACCAAATACTGCAGTACCTCAGATGAAGTGTTGATTTCATTGGGGAGCAGATGAGACAAACTTTAATATAATTGCCAAATCTCCGCCATGTCTCCTAAAAACAAGGCAAGTTTGTTGTAAGCTTCAGTTGAATTATCTCCAATATTTTTTATGTCAAACAAAATGCCAGAAAGACGGCTGAATTCAGCCAATAAAGAAAAATGTTCTTCTGTATCACTGATGATAGTGTCCAGTAAGCAATTGATAAAGTTCACTCTAAACTTTTCTAATTGTCTTTTCTGTTGTTTGCATTTCTCGCTACCCAACTTAAATTTCTGGATCGCTTTCATGTTGCACACTAACATACAGTAGCTTAGCTGAATGTAAGCTTGTCTGTTTCTCAGTCTTGCAGAGGGACAGGTCGCGTTATCCAATTCTATATATTTTGGAATGAACGTGCAAATGACCAATTGCAAATAATCCGCACAGCCATGTTTTCCAATAGATCATTGTGTTTTATTTTAAAATATGTCAGACTAATATTGCTATTGGATAATAAACAGCGTTTCCCTCCCCAAACATATGAACTCTCTTTCTTTCTTTTTTTACGGGTAGTCGTTTCTAAAAAAAATATGTAATTTTAATTATGTCAGGTTTAAACCACTGAATTAGAGGATTCCACTTAAGCTATATAAATATCTGAACCAGCCATTGATGTTTTTCAAAATATTGTAAGAAAATATAAGGCGAATCATTGGAATGAGAAACCGAAATACAGCATAGCCAGGATTTGGGGAATGTGTTCCACTGCTGAAGGTCCTGTCTAATTCTGTCAAAGAGGGAAATGAAGTTAGCATCTGACTCATGTGGCTGTGACAAATACACACAAATTTTGTGGGTGACCAAGTAAATGTCAATGCAGAGGGATTATTAGATATGTGTTACAGGCTAGCTAGTGAGATGGCCTCAGATTTAGCAAAGTTTGTCTTATAACCAGAGAAGGCACTAAACAAAGACATTTTTATTATTAAATTGGGAATTGACATTCCAGTGGAATGTATTATAGGACCTTAACCCATTGAAGGAAGTTGTCACTCAAACCATATTTGTGTAGAGTATCGAAATGGAAAGGCCATTGTACAGGGTCAAATGTGCTTCTGAAATACTTGATTAACATTAGAAAGACTTTGGACATTGTTGTGACCTTTAATGAAGTCAGTCTAATATTCCTAAATTAACAAGAGTAGCAGACCCTCAAGACGTGTTGTATTTTTGAGGTTCACATTTAACAGTGTGATTGGCTTGTAAGAGGCACATTCTTCTGGACAGTTCCCTCTATCAATCATGATGGGATGGCAAAAGGTTATTTTCAAATTAATTATGAAACATATTTAGCAAGAGATGTACCAAGAGGTCCTGAAAGTCTTTATAAAACCCACTGCTGAGCCAATCTGGACCAGGTGCCTTTCCAGATTGCAGCCATTCAATGGCTTCATGCTCTTCAGCTTTAGAGATCTGAGCATTAAGGTGCATTTCTGCTCA
The DNA here is from genome assembly GCF_040954835.1 of Lepisosteus oculatus. Taxonomy (NCBI): domain Eukaryota; kingdom Metazoa; phylum Chordata; class Actinopteri; order Semionotiformes; family Lepisosteidae; genus Lepisosteus; species Lepisosteus oculatus. The sequence goes on from NC_090713.1 coordinate 16,229,473, forward strand.
GCTGATATACAGTACTTGGAAGATCAAAGTTCGAGAAGCTGAACTGAAGCAATAGTGTGACTGACCTTTTTAGATAAGATAAGCTATTATATATTTCCCTGGTTTATCACCATGTTCAAATATCTTTTGCTTGACAAATCTAATATTTCTTTTTACATTTACTTTTTCTGTGTAAAAGGGGATCTAGTTCAGAATGGAGGGCAGAACTTTTTTTCAATCTGTCTGAATTCAGGTGTTTAATACACATATTGCAGCCCTGGTAAAATATAATCATCCATAAAACAACTATTTTTTTCTCAGCAACTAATTTACACTCTTTATTTTGTTTAGCATTTACATGTTTTAATTCTAAGATCTTTTGTTTGTTGTTTTTAACACCTTTTTCAAAGGAGTTTCAAAAGAGAATGGGTCTAATACAAATACATATTAACATACATGTTCTTAGATACTATAAAAACAGAACAGGAACAGGAAGACTGTAGAACTTTGCAATTAAAGCATAATGCTTGGTCTGAAAAATGATTGTTGAGTATAGTGACCTCTAATTATAATACTATTGTGGAAAATCATAGAAAATACAAAAGTGTATTTGTAATACAACATTTTATTTTATTTTGTGTTTTAGACAGTATGTATTTATTCCTTTGACAATACATATCTATAACAGTGCAGAAAAAACAGTAATACATCCTTCTAGGAAGTTTAATTTTCCTTTGTTGTATGATGTGTTATTTCTTGTTTGCAGAGAGAAAGAAAGACTGATGAATGAAATAAGGACCTTAACACCAAGATACAAAGAAGTAAAAAAAATAAAAATCATGATGACTGGGCAGGTTGCGGCTGGAAAGTCCAGTTACATCAATACAGTTGATTTTATGTTTCAAGGTCAATTTTTAAGTCCGGCCTTGTGTGGTGAAGGTGGACACAGTTTTACCAAGAAGGTTGGTGAAAGTTCCCAAAGTCCCAAAAGAACAACCATTGCAATTCTGCAGAACCAGTATTGGTTGGTGACTTGGTGTGCCTCCTTACACTGCAACAAAGGAAATTTATAGTTTCAGACATCCTCCTCAGCCCTAGGCATCTTAAACAATGTGTCTCTGATACTCCCCCCCCTTCACTTTTTGTTTCTGAGTCCAGTTTTGGAAAGAGGAGGGAGGAAGAAGATGCTGAGAATTACTACACAGTTTTGACAATACTACAAGTCAATAAGGTCATTTTACTGTAAACAGAGCAAAAAACTTGTTTCAATAAGGACTTAATTAGAACAAAAACAAAGGCAACTGTCCATAAGGACAATAAATTGAAGTGAGTGAAGTGTGTGATAACCTAGTCTTTTAATCATAATACAATTCCATTAAAATATCCGGAAGGACCTTCACCTGTGCGATGCCTTAATATGGTAATTACATTTTATCTGTGGTAAAATATTCAAATGGCTGTGCAACAGGAAGAAATCTCTCAGGATTTATATTTTGCTTTTCTGTTTAGTTGAAACCATACCATTTCAAGGCCCCTTTTGTTATCTACGACACCATGGGAATAGACATCAACATGAAAAGTTCTGATGACTACATCAATGCGGTGAAAGGCCATATAAAAGATGAATATGTGGTAAGTTGTAATGACAATGCATCACCACTCCCCTACCACATAACTGCTTTAGGAAAATCATATGTTTTAATCATTAGCTCCTTCAGATGGAAGGCTTGGTAAAAGGAAAGTATCTCTTTCAAGGATTAGAAATAACGAGGCAGTTCAAGGTGAGAAGGAAATTCAAGGATTTTTAAAAAATGTATATGTAAACAATGAAAACCACCACTAGGATTCAGTAATGAAATTAACACCATGAACAAAGGGTGAAGTCACACCCTGAAACACAATACAGGGGTGGTGGGGCAACTTCATGGAGCTGTGCAACAGATGAATTGTGAAAAAGGTTCAGTTAGACAGATCTTAATGTTGTTCTAAGTTAAATATTAAAATAGTGGGCGTGTGTGCTTTGCATTGGAATACCAGTATTTTCTTTGCATCAATAGTAAAATTTATCTTTTTCTAGATCTCTTCTTCATTCCTTCTCCTTTTCGCTGGGCTCCTTGCCAGAACATTGTTTCTTGACTTTTCCTTTCAGCATGGAATGAGCCTTTAGCCTGTGCACGCTGATGGAGCCTCCTACTTGAACTTTCTCTGTGCTTTCTTACTGCAAAAGCACATTGAAAAGCCACTTTCAAAAGTGCTATATAAAATAAAAGTTGTTATTTATTTTCTAGAAGACACTGGTAAATAAAAGAAAGTCAAAATCAGCATTGTGTCTAATGTTAAAAACGTCTTATTTCGAGTCTTGAGAATAGCCCAGGGAGTTAGTCATATTTTATTTTTTGAGAAAGTAGGAATTTTCTACTTTGAAAAAAGCAAAGAAGGACAGAGAAATTCCAACATTATGCACAGTTATGCACAGTGACACCCAACCTAGAAGAAACACTTTACTCAGGATCAGGTAAAGAATTAAAAAAAGTTAATAAATGTGGCTTTTCTTCAAGTTACTTAATCAGAAAACCATCAGTTATAATAATTTGCTCAGAAACACACTCACTCCTGGGATAGTTTTCCTAGAAACACTTAACCTGCCAATATGCCTTATGACTGGGGAAGGAAACTGGAGCACCCAGAGGAAGTCCACATGAAAAACAGAGGAGCATGCAAACTGCACATACAGTAGATAACACCCCTGGAATTGAGCCCTTTCAACTAAGATACTTTCAATATATTGAAAATATTCTGTTGTGAAAATGCAGTACTTTGTAAAACTGCCAGTTGGCAGAATGAATGCTTGAAGTGGTGTGTGGAAGCATTTGGCTGTAAAAAAATGCCTGGTTTTAAATCCTGGTCTATATTGAGCCCCTCAGGACAATCTTTCCAATTAAAGAATTTAAATTGTGTAGTATAATGACTTTTATTAATTGTACAATGTATATATTAAAAGCATTTTATTATTCAGCTTATTGTGAATGTGATGTGCTTCTTTCAGGTTTACATCACAGTAAATTAATCTATATTTTGTCTTTATGCAAATTTCAGCAACAGGTAATCAGGAAACAGTTTTACTTTACATTTTCAATATAAAAATATATTTCATGTATTTTGTACTGTAGTGACTTTAAAACCATACACTACCATACTGCACTACATGCTGCGGTCGTTTACTGCACAGTACAATATAATGCATAGTACTGCACTGTCCAAAGACATACTGGGAGGTTAATTGTTTCTCGGACAATTGGCACTGCTGGCAGTTTGTGTATCTGGATAAATTATTATAAGTGATGGTTTCATGATTAAGAGGGAATTTTTCTGTAAGCTGAAGAGTTATAGAGGAGTTAATCTTGTGACATGCATACTGTACTTATTTTTAATGAACAGTAGTAACAAGTGAAGATTAATCCCTGAAATGCTAAAAACAACAGAGACATAACTTTCACTATGGAATTAAACGTGTTCCTTTGTAGCCTATGCAACGCAGCTCCCTACTCGAATTTCTTTAACAATTTTTTTTTATATAATGCTTTGATCCATGCTGTGATCAGGTTTCTTGACTCTATGTTTAGCTTCAGATTTTGATTTCGTTGAGTATTTCTGTTGTTTTAGTATTGTGCTCCTCTATGGTCCTGTTTCTTCCCTAATTTGCCTACTTCTTGTTTTTTTTTTTCCTTGGGATTTGTTACTTTTTGCATTTTGCATCTTGATTTTCCCCAAGTTTGTTGCGTGCTCCTGGAGTTTTGTTTTTCCCTAGATTACTTACCTGGTTTTGGACTTTGGTTTGTTTCTAGATTTTGTTATTGGATTGTTTTTTATGGTTGTCTTCCTGGTCCTGGACTTTTGCTTGTTTCTAAACTTTGGGTGTAGATTGTGCTTTATTGTTCTCCTTTGAATTTATTTGACTGTTGGAACCCGCATAGAGCCCATTCCTTGAATATCAGAGCTGTCGGACATCTTTTACAAGTTCAATTTAGTCACCCATTTACTGTAGCTGTTTAGACCAAAGTATGGTGTTCTTTCATTGCATTGCTTTTTCAACTAAAACATTTAAATTCTACTGCCATTTCAAAACTAGACTGTTAAAAGGTGCATGTTTTATGAAATGGCTTGAATTTTTCTGAGAAAAGTGGACGAGGATGAAGCAGTCTTTTCCTTCACTGCGACTGTGGTGGGACATGGCTAAAGTGCAGATTAGATGCTTCTGTCAGCAGTACACTGATCATGCGGACATCTACAGTCATGAGGCAGCTAAAACAAAAATATTCTGAGCTCCATGCAGCTCTGCAGGGTGTTTTGGATAATAGATAATTTTAGGGTCTTCAATCTAATAAGAAGAAATTTGCAGACCTGGCAGATGCATGAGTACAAGGGACACTGGTGTGCTTGAGGTTTCAGAAACTCTTTTTCATTTGATTGGAGAAAAAAGCATCTTAAGGAAAGATGACCCTCTGTTTAAAAACTCAGATGTAATAGGAGCTAGGGCAATGTAAGCCAATTTAAATCCAGGTAGGGGCCTGCGGCAATTTGGAGGCATGCTGAGGCTCTCTATGCTGACTTGTACACAGCAGGGCCTGTGAATGGGTCCTAGGAGGCACAGTCTCCAGCATTCTCCAGAATTTGCCTTAGGTTCAGGAAAAGAAGAAGTATCACCTCAGGGAAGAGTGGCTTTGTTATCATGTTGATAACTGTGTGTTTCTCGGCAAAATTATTTCAATCTGTCTGTCCTTTTGATTTTGCTGTTATTTTTGTATGGGGGACGGAACGGTAGGTGGTTTTGTTGTTGCTGGTTGTGAAATGTTTTGTAAGTTAATGGATTAAAGGTTGTTTTTAAAAACATATCTATAACTTTCTATTTAAATCAGATGCTAACACGTCACCAGCAACAGGACACTCTTCATAAATCACAAGATACTTTTGGCTATGCTTGTATTTTGTCCTGTAATTGGTTGTGGTGTTGTTTTGCATTCCCATGTCCCATATACATTCATGTCTGTGCAAACTGACACAGACATACTGTTTCTTTTCCCTTCAGATGACACGTTTCCTGCCATTTGCTGAGCTATTCAAAATTCAAATATATTTGATATAAGAATAGGTGGAAAGCTTTAGAGTATATTGTGCTTACATATTCTACAATCGACCAACTGTAGCAGTAAGGCAACAGTAGGTATAAGTCATACCTTTAAGTCATTTTAAACATATTCTCTTTGATGTTTAAAGATGATGTAACAACCAATCTACATGCTTCTATAGTTTCACATGAAGAATAAAGTAAGTTTGTAAAGTCTTATTATTTCTACTTTTGCAAAAAAAAGTGAGAACGACACACATTTAACCCAGCAATACCCCATCACAAGGTGATGTACTTCATGTATACAAAAGACATTACACATGCTTCTTCAGACCAATTCATAGAGAGGAAAGATACGATATTCTTCAGTTGTTAATGAAAATGCTACTTTGCATGGGATGATATTATTGCATATATATTTCAGGATATTAAAATATTGAGAAGTGAATATTAAGAATATTGAGCAATATTGTTTCTGAAGTAATTATTGTCTGTTATCTGGTTGAAATGCAATATTATCTTGGTTAAACACAATAAAACATCTCATTTAAATAAAAAAGTACCTTTTTTTAAACATCTTATTATCTTGTTTAAACACAATATTACATTTTGTCCATGGCACGAATAGGCTTCCATACTTTTGAGTTTTAAAAATAATTTTATTATTTTTCTAATTTTCATTTTTCAAGGATTTTCAGACATTAGAATGCTTTTCAAGGATTATTCATGGATAAATAGAACACACATTTTTATTTATTCATGGAATAGTTTGTCATGAAGTCATATACACAGATGACCGAAACATATAAATGAACTGCAGTGTGATCATTACCGTATAAATATACTGTGTATATACAGTACAGTACTATATGGTATTAAAGCCACTGCAGTGCAGTATATGTGAAATATATTTTTCAAAATTATAATTTAAAGTTAAATTATTTTCTGTTACTCATTGCTGAAATTTGCATTATGCTAAATATAGAGTATCTCAATTTGTATGTAAATCTGAAAGAAGTACATCATGTTCATAACAAGCTATGGTATAATAATAAACTATTTATCTATACACAGTTTCCAACTAAGTAATTTTGTTGTTGTAAAATAGCCATAATTTGTATCAATTTAATATTTAATATACTATAATACAAATTTAAAATGAATAAAAATCTTAACAGTATACAATTGAAATTCTATAATTGGAAAAAAGATTATCTCGAGGAGCTCAGCATTAACTGGGATTCAAAACCAGTTTTCTGGTACCAGCCCAAATTCTTCCACATGCCACATTAAGCATTCAGTGCTTCACATGGTGGTTTTACAAAGCATTTGTCTCTGGCAAAGATAGAGCAAATAGACGACTTGTAGGGGATTCCCAGAAAGATCTATGGTGCAGTTGTAAGGTCAATTCTGAAGGCAGGATTCCCCAGGCAGTTAGTTAATCTAAGGACTTGTTGTAACTGGGACTGTGTTTGGCAAGCCCAGGTAACCTGAAAATTAAAGGACATTGAGGCCAATTCATGCAAAAAAGATCAAGCTGTTCCGTATTAAGAATTCTCTCATTTAAAGTGATACTCTAAGAGACTGCCATTTAGACTACGGATAGGCAGGGGGTTGAGCACTGTACCAAAGAAACTTGTAGACTCCTAGCAGAGGCAATGTCGATGGAGTTTCCTGGAGATCCAAAGTCTATAAAAACTGCTCCTTGCAATTTGGACTTTTCTGCTACAAAAGTGACCAGAACCATCAAACGTCAAGAAGATTTGTGTGGACCCTCCCCCTTTTCCCCAGATGCATGGGTTCCTTCCCAGTGGGCAAAAGACGTATAATATACGTCTATTAAACGCATACCTTAGACGTCTAAATGTGGTCTACAATTCGTCTAGAATGAAATTCTAATATATGTCTAAAGTTATACGTCAATTATACGTCTATGTTTAGACGTTCATTATACATAAATGGTTGGAGTTCTATTATACGGATAAATTTAGAGGACTATTATACATATATGGTTGGAGTTCCGGATAACTTTAGAGGTCTATTATACGGATAACTTTAGAGGACTATTATACGTATATGGTTAGAGGTCTATTATACGTATATGGTTAGAGGTCTATTATACGGATAACTTTAGAGGTCTATTATACGTATATGGGTAGAGGTCTATTATACATCAAAGATAGATTTTATAGGTGTAGAAACAAGTAAACCAAGCCAATGATTAGGTTTAGAAATTTATTCTGAAAATACACATTCACACCTGAAACATATGTATTTCAAATTATACATTGTATACAATCAATCAACAATCAACATATGGGCAATAATCATAAAAAACACAACTAGTCTTAAACTTCAGCTAATTCTGGTAACATGGCAATATACAGTATAGTAATGACAAACACAAAACTAATTACATTAACACACTAACTCAAAACCACATTTTGATTCAAATATACATTTTAAAATGTACAACTTCTATATTTCCAAGAAAAAAAAATATTACAATGGAAGTTAAGACGATTTTTGTCCACTATTTGCAAACCCTGTCTAATTGTCCTAACAGTTAGAACCAAAAACCTATTATTTTCAGTGTCCAGATCTCCTGCCCCCCTGCCTTGCATATGCATTCTTCAAGTAACACATTGCGTGCTCCTTTATTTCTTTTTCTGTTGATGTAGGGTGGGACTTCAGCACCGCAGCTAGGAGAAAATTATATAATATTACTTCCCAAATAAATGATGATTAATATCTTCTTTAGTATAATCTAAAAAATGAACGGTTTACTAAGCTCAAAGCTGAAATAAATGTATAAAATTTGGCTTGCATCATAGCAGTTGAGCAATAAAGTCTGTCCTAATTAAAGAGTACCCAAAGTTTGAAAGTACAACATAGAATAAGAATAAGAGAAACGGCAAAACGATTTTGTGTCATCTTCCCCATTCACACTATGTTTTTTATGTGCCATTTTTTTGCTTATTCACGTACTATTTTAATCAAAATAATATTAAGAAAGATCTGTATGTATTCAGATAGTATTATTATTGTTCATACTTACTCGTCAAAAGAGGATTGCTGAGATATTTGCAGATATACTTCTACGTTTGAAAAACGTGTCCAAAATGGTGACCAACGAATACTAGCAATGCATTGTGGTATATAACCGGAAAATATGCTGGGTTCGATATTTTCTCAACGTATGCGTTTATTAATGTTGTCGATATTATGGTTGAAATTTAACATTGATAATACATCGCGGCTATGTGCCCCCTGCTATGAGCTGATGTGCAATTTTAACGCATGCAGTTAGTAAGGATCGGTCACTGTTGTATGGTATTATATATAATGACATTATGGAATAGGATGGGGACAGGCCTGGCATCACGGGGGGAGGGGGGAATGTCGCCCCTTCAGTTTTGGGCAAAAAGATTTACCTAACTTAATTTGTGCCCTAAAAAAATAGTTGTACTTTGTCAATGGTCAGATAACACTAAATGACACGAACAGTCACTCAGTCTGTTTGATGGGCAGGAGGGCTATCCGTCCAGGAACTGCACATATCAGTGTCGTTATTGAGTGTCAACATTACGATCCTGTTTGCTCAGGTGGACCGATTCCTTGCAGTAGTTTATCATTATACTTAAAATCGTTATATAACTAGGACTAGTTACTGTATAGCAGTCTGTGCTTTCTGTTGGTTTTACAACATTTTTTTCTTAACGATTCAGAACATCCATGTAGCTGCAAAAATGAACGCTTATGGTACTTTTCGCTCCAGGCAATACAAACCGTGAGAGTGACGAAAAATGTGAAACTGAACTTCATCGCAAATACCAGATTGCTAGTCGTTATCTTCTATCATGAAGCACTAATCAATGGCATAGCTGCGAGATTTCATTTGGGTAGCTGCACCGTACAGCTCCGTTTCAACCGAAATATCACCCCCCCTCAGAATTTCAGACGCCCCCCTACAGATTTTTCCCCGGGCACCGCGCACTGATGGGGGACGGGGTGTCCAGGAAATGGTATCAACTTTTGTCAAGAAAATAAAAATAGAAACTCTATAGGCCCTCAAACATTTTACTGTTTTTTTTCGGGCAGGTGGCAAGACCCCCTCAGCAAAACCCTTGTATGCCAAGCTGTGGGCATTGATTCGTCGAATATACGTATATTTACGGTGAAAATACGGCTATACATGTGTGTGCCGCACACACTATATATGTGTGCCGCAACTAGGAGTATATGGCACTCTGCACAGTGTACGAAGTAAATTATTTTCGCAGTAATTAATTTACACGTGTATAATAAATATAGTAAATATAATAAATTAATTACTGCGAAAAAAAGCCTGGGTTGGTTGTAGTTTGAAGAGCTCTGGATTCAGCATGAACAGTGGTTTTTGGAGAAGCTTGTGCCCATGGCTGGGCAGGACACGATGGCAGATCAATCCTGTTTCATTCCTTTCAGAGCTCCTGCAGACAAGTACACGTATCCAGGCGAATGGCAAGTGAGGTCATCTTTTCAAGGGTAGATGGTAAACTCCTGCTGGCCATCAGGTTCTGAACACAAAGCTTTTCCCCTCATCCACTGTTGAGAGCCATCAGAGTGTGTTGATTTGCTCCTTGCTTCAGTTGCTAGGGCTGGAAGGCGGATTCAGATTATCTTTGTGGCAAAGCAAAGGTGTGGTACAATTCAATGTGGACCAATTCAATTACGTTTTTGCATTAAAAGCTAGGTTGAATGCTAGGTGAAGCTAGGTGAAAATGATTTAGGTTGTCCTGAGCCATATTTGTTGTTTCAGGTAAAGGGCCATTGGTACCCTCCAGTGCACAAAAACTAATTTATTATGTTGAGGTCCACAGAGCAGAGGACAGAAAAACAGTATTGAAATAGAACAGTAGGAATACAATAAGAGTAATTAAAATAGAGCTAGTGTACCTTGCTCATTGCATTGCCATTCTCTTTCTCTCCTCCAGTTTAATCCAGTCAGTCCTCTCAATGCTGACTCTCCGTATTTCAACAAGAATCCCACTGTGAATGATGTGGCCCACTGTCTTGTCTACGTTGTGCCAGCAGATCAGCAGAGCATTATGAAAGATCCTGTTCTGAAGCTCCTGAAAGAAATCAGAGAAAAAGTCTCTGACAATGGTAAGAAAATTATCATGTAAGAGGCTATGAAATGTAAAGTTAAAAAAATTATATGTAATATTTTAAAAATTAATCAATAAAATTATGTTTCAAATTGATCTCACCCAATACAGTAACAATGTATGGTTAGGGTTAGGACATGACAAATTAGTTATTCAGTTCAAATGTTTTTAAAATTTGATATAGTTTGCATACCAAAAGTTTCACTGCTGCAAATCTGCTAATATTTAATTATATATTACATGCATTACATAATTACATATTTAATGTCTTTATAAATATTTAATTATGCTTTATACTATTGAGCACATGACAGACCCCACACCGCTGGGTGAACTCATTGTGGACCCATCAGTACGATACATGATCTTTTATCCACTCACTACTCTGATTATTTTTTCTTTCATTGACTCTGCACACTAACAAATCTGTCAGTCCCCCAAAGAGTCATTTATCTCTTGAAAATATACCAAATTTCCCATTCAACTTTTACCAAAACCAAATTTCCCATTCGCCTTTTACCAAAACCTAATAATACCCTTCTATAAACTGGCTTCATCTTCCCCACTGATTGCTGGTGTATGGACAGCGTACTGATGCACTATGGCTGCACATTGGTAGTGTTGGAGTCCCTATTACCTGTAAAGCACTTTGAGTGGTGTCTCCAGAAAAGAACTAAATAAATGTGAGGAATTATTATTATTATTATTATTATTATTATTATTATTATTATTATTATTAAGTATAGCCACCAACCTCTGTTGCCTGTTGCTCTCAGCAGACTCTCCCTTAGAGCTCCAGAGGACAGTGTAGTCATCCACCTGTATCTTTTCCACTGCTGCATAATGCTCACAGCACACTAGGAGCAGCACCTACAAACAAACCTACATCTTTCCAGCTTAGTGGCATTAGAGCCAGCAGCACCAGCTGTCCCACAGACATACACACAAATTATCCGAAGTTACTGGCATCTCTGTCATGCTCGGCCATTGCTCTGCATAATACATACTGAACATACATTTATGGCAGGTTTGGAAGACTTTTCTACTGACACGCACTGCATACAGTATAAAGGGAAGTTTTCCTTCATTCCCCATGTTATGAGACACAGAACTCTCTCCAGAGAAGTCAGACAGGCCATCTACTCTATATAGCACCTCCCCAACTGTAGCTCATCAAGCTCTCAATTCACTACAGCTATGGATTTCCATTGTAATAAAAACACTCAAAGGACTGAATGAACACACATCCTTTTACATAAATATGTGTAACATTCAAATTCTATAAGTGCTTTCTATGTATTTCTACATATATCAAATACCTAAAAAGGTACAAGTAAAGAAAAACTTGTAATTGGCTGCCTGTGATTAATATGCTACAAGCAGAGAATTACAATATGTCAAACTCTTAATTCTGTCATAGATTGTCTTACTGAAATTACCTTGTCTCATTGTTCAACAGTGACTTCTGTTAGAAGCTCACAGCAGCATTAAGGCAGGACAAGCTCACCTTCAAATTGGCATTGACTCACTTGACCCGTTACAGGACATATGATGGACAGATCTGACAGGTGTTAGAGTATATGGAGAGAACAGTATCCTGTACATGTAAACGAAGCTGATTAACAACAGACAGTTCAGTTTAAACTGACTGGGCATAAAACAGAAACTGTTAATTCAATTAAAAAATATGCTTATTTAAAAGATTAATACCTAAGTACAAATATACATCTTTAAAGCATGACTAGGAGTAAACGTTAATTGATTAAGACATTCATTAGTTGAAACTACAGTGGATTTCATGAAAACCTCTGAGATCATTGAATTTATAAACAAATAATTTACAAATATAAAGAATTTAAGAGTATTTTTATATACCATTAAATCTGATTCATACAGTATATGCAATCTGTACAAATTTTCTAAAGAAGACTGCTCTTTGGCTGTACTGGATTTATAAAAGGAATTAAAGTCAGGTGCTAGACTGACTGCAATCACTGCACAGCATCATTTCAAAATCTCCATAGACCACCATGTTAGCAGACCTCTGAATTCACTTACTCATGGAGCTGAGCACCTTGTTTATAGCCATCAGAGCCGTTACAGCCAAAGAAATCTGTCTGACAGTACTGTTTTAAAATTACTTAGCTGTGGTAATTAACCTAAACTGAATTTAAAATACTGATATAGTCTTACTGATACATGGACACTATTCTCTGTCCATAGATCCTGGTCTGCAGTAGCCGTGAAAAGAAATAAATGTGTATCCATGACAAGTGTAGCCTTAACTTACACAGCCCAAGAAATAATCCATGACACCTGACAGACTGATCCAGCAAATATTCTAAAGATGAATGAGAGAAGTACAAATATACAATGTATACAATCAAATTACTTGGGGAAAAAAACAGAAATAATAATCAATAATAGTTCCATTCTATGCCATTTCACTGCCTCTGAAATCTTAACTTCTGCATAATGAAGGTCTGATAAAAACTCATGTCTTTTGTTTCTGCAGATATTCCCCAGGTTGTGCTGTTAACTAAGGTGGATAAAGCCTGTCCACTGGTAGGAAATGATCTCCAGAAGGTGTACGTGAGCAAATACATCAAAGAACAGGTGAGTTTAAACTTTGCTGCAGTAGGTTTTAAAATTAATGTATTAACTTCTCAAGTCATAGAGAAGGAAAACCATGACCTACAGTAGATATTAAGAAAAATGCCTACAAGTTTTGCACCTTATTAAAATATTGTAATCAGTTTAAATTACTTTGCTGATTTGCTTCATAATCAGTCTGCATTTAGGCTCCAGCTGGAAGGAGATAGTAAGAGCTCTGAAGTTGAAGGTTCTTGTTAGTGTCTGTCTGAGTTGGCTAACAGGTCTTTGAGACTCTCAGTGAGGCACAGTAGGCTTGAGGAAGACGCAGGAGATGCATACCGAGATGTGTCACAAATTCGAAATAGGTGTGTTGCAGCCTGTTTGCTTGGCTTAGTAGTGTAGAAATGTGTTATTAAGGCACAGAGGAATAGCTTGCTGCCACAGGACAGGTAGCAGAGTATCTTCTCACAACAGACAGGAGAGCAGAGTCTAGACAGCACAGACTGTATCACTAGTCACCCTGCATATGAAGATCTTTAGGGAAAAAGGTATTCACAGAGACACAGGAAAGAATTAATAGAAAGTATATATATATAGATTGATTTGTTTGTTTTTTTTTCACCTTTTCTGTTATTTTGATTGAAATGTTTAAAGTGAAGTTAAAATCCTTGGACTTTGAATGATATTTATTTATTTTGCCCTGTCATTCTTTGTATTTCAGATAGAAATGGCCAGTCAGATATTGGGCATTCCTGTAAACTGCATTGTTCCCGTGAAGAACTACAGTGAGAAAATCAGCCCGAATGATGAGATTGATGTCCTGGCCCTGACAGCACTGCTGCAGATACTCAGATTTGCTAATGGCTACTTACAAAACTTGGATCAAAAGCAACATAACTGAGAGTTGCAAAGTACTGTATTCAATAACTAAACACAATAACTAAAAACTAACAGAACTGTCTGAGACACATCTGAAATGTTTAATTAACTCAGTTTAGTTTCTTGTCATTCTAACATTTTCATGTGTTGATCAGAAAATTGACAATGTAACCTACAAATGGCTGAGAATGAAAAACATCTGTTGCTATTTAGAAATAAATAGGATATAAATCTATTAGGTTCTGCTTTCTTGCAAGGTATAAAGTAGCCATTATTAAACCCTGCAAACTCATAACTGAAGCTAAGAAAATGTGAACCTGGTCAGTACCTGGATGTGAGACCTCCTAAGAAAGCTAAGGGTGCTGCTGGAACCTCACGGTGTTAGTGTTGATGGGACCAGTAGGGAGTGCTCACCCACTGGTCCTAATGCCCCAGTAAAGTGACGTTTTCTAAAAGAGTAGGAGTGTCAACCCTGGTGTCCTTGCCGAACCTCTTGGCATCTAGTACCTGTAAAGCTCTAAAAAATATTCACAGTTGCACTATTCTATTAAAGAAATCACCCTTTAGGGCACCCATGCAATTTGTAATGCAAATGTAATCATCAACACAGAAAAAAGAAATCAGATACATACTAAAAAGATAAAATACTTTATGGACTGTAAAGGCAATTAGATTATTCACATACTGAGTTGGAGGAGGTCAGCATTTGGACCATCAGCTACACTGATTTCAAAACAAAGTGCCCATTTCTCCAGGGTTCAAGAACTTTTCACTTTTAAATGTTTAAATGTTTCACTTTAATACACTTTGCAGCCATTCAAAATGCGTGGTAAAACCCCGTACTGCGCAAAGTTATCTACAGTTTAGCACATTATACTGCAGTACGATTGGCCAAAATGACCAACAGGTGGCACTCGTGGTGCATTGGTTGTTACTGAAATGATTGCTTCATTTAATCTCTTTACTGTGCATGTTTAAATCCGCTTACTATGGAATATTAATATGGAATTTTACAACTAAAGGCAAATTTTAGTAGCTGAGCATAAAAAGAAGAGGAGCATTAAGTGTCTGAAGGTCATAAACTATATTAATTTCAGAATATAAACATATTATGTAAACTGTATATGGCTGGTACTGGTAGTTTAAATAAAAAATACACACCAGTATTCACTTTCTTCATAAACATTTTAAGCATCAAAGTCTTTCATTCGGTTACATACTGTGGTTATTTTGGAAAAGTTTTTATGTGCTCCTTCTGACTATATTAAGTTTATGTACTTTGTAAAAAAAAATGTTTTAACCCTTTCTATGAATACTTGCGCTCGTTATCTCAGTAAAGCATTCTTTTTAGAATTTGATTAATAGGGAATATAATATGTAATCACGTATCTAAAGAAATTTAACGATATTATATAGCTCAAATTATTACAGTAGTACACTTTCTTTGTACTTGGAAACTTTTTGCCTGCCCTTTTCGGCTATAGCTTAAGTTGTTAGGCGGCATGTTGGTGTAATGGTTTTGGTGTATGACTTACATGCATGAAGTCGGGGGTTCGACACCAGATAGATAGATACTTTATTGATCCCGTGAGGGGAATTGCAGTGCAACAGCAGCTTAACACAGACAACACAGCAACCATGTAACGAATGATACAATAATAATAATACAATACATACAATACAATCAGTACAGTGAGAAGTGCACTAAGAAGAGTAACCCACAGTCCAGAACACATAAAGAACAAACCAGAACAGAACAGTACACAAAAAAGGCATATTGCACAATATAAGTATAAATATAAATGTATTGCACAGGTCCCTGGCATTTATTGCACAAAAAAGAACAGATGTATCAGTTTACTGTTCAGTCCAGAAACAGGTCACTGTCAATGTTGCCTCTGCCCAGACGCAAGGTGGATGCGTTGTACAGTCTTATTGCAGAAGCAAGAATGACCTCCTGTGCTCTTCATTTCCACAAGCATGTCATAGGGGGGATGGGAGACATTGTCCATGATAATAATAATAATAATAGCTTAGACTTATATAGCGCTTTTCTGGACACTCCGCTCAAAGCGCTTTACAGGTAATGGGGACCCCTCCACCACCACTAATGTGCAGCAGGATGATGCGACAGCAGCCATAGTGCGCCAGAACGCTCACCACACATCAGCTATCAGTGGGGAGGAGAGCAGAGTAATGAAGCCAATTCATAGATGGGGATTATTAGGAGGCCATGATTGGTAAGGGCCAATGGGAAATTTGACCAGGATGCAGGGGTTACACCCCTACTCTTTTCAAGAAACACCCTGGGATTTTTAATGACCACTTCGTCTCATCCAAAGGACGGCGCCTGTTTACAGTACAGTGTCCCCCTCACCATACTGGGGCATTAAGACCCACATGGACTGCAGGGTGAGCGCCCCCTGCTGGCCCCACTAACACCTCTTCCAGCAGCAACCTTTTTTTTCCCAAGGTCTCCCATCCAGGTACTGACCAGGCTCACACCTGCTTAGCTTCAGTGGGTTGCCAGTTGCGAGTTGCAGGGTGATATGGCTGCTGGCCTCTAGTTTGGCCACCGTTGTGTCTTCACCAGTGGTAGTCTCAGCCACTACCTCCAGGGGGTCCAGGCCAGACCCAATGAAGGAGCTTGCTCTTCTGATGAGCTTGTTCAGCCTGTTAGATTCCCCTAGTTCTAATTTGTTAGTTCACACCCCTGGTCTTTACAAGGGAATGGAAATTATTTTTTTATAGTATGTTGTGCCTGGGCATAAAGTTCTCTCAGTGTCTGACAAGTCAGAGCTGGAAAAATATTGCCTCTAATCTGAGTTAAAGCTGGTCATCTTAAACACTTTATTGGGCTCTTTTTATGCAGACATAATAAAATGAATCACAGAAATAATTGTGTTTTCTTCTGTGTAGGTTCTCTTTGAATTATGTTTGAGTTGAGCTCAACTCATGCACCACTGATGAACTAGAGGAAAACTCCGAAAATATTGCATCTGATCGATCAGAAGCAGAATTTAGAATTTAAAAGCAGTGGTGTCCGATTCAGACAGTAAAAGCTGCTGCACATATTCTTTATAAGGTTGCTGTGTAAACAATTTCTCTAAAAAAAGGAAACATTGCATACTGTATGTGCATACCAATATTAAATAAAATATGCACTTTGACAATGCCTAACTCACAAAATAATTCATTATTTAGATGTACAGTATGTAGTCCCAACAGCAACTACACAAATGTTGCAAACTGGCCAACCTGCTCCACACTAAAAAAGACATTCACCTTGTTTAGTGTTGAGAAGAATATGTCTCTTTTGGTAACAACTTTAAAGTCTAATGACCTTCACAATTAAGAAATAATGTTTCCTTTAATTTTGAAGTTGTGAAAAATATAACTTCCTCCTGGGTTAAGTTTGATCTATTTTATGTGAGGATAACATAAAAAGTTAACTTTTGTTACTTGTTAATTTGAATAAGTTAATTCGGTTTTGTTACTTGAAACAAAATAATAAACCGTTGTAGCTTTCAGAAGCAGCTGAAAGGGAAGGAATGGTTTCCTCAGCTGTAATATCTGAGCTCTTACTAGAATGAAAATTAAATCTGATTTGGTGATTTTATGGAGGGGGATCTGTACCTGAAGCTTGAGAGCAAAACATGTGAAGAGTTTCTTATAGGTGAATGTTTCTAGTGACATCAATTGAAAGACCCTCTGTGTGTGAACAAGGGTTGTAAAGGCCCTGAATAAAGGCAAAAAGATTCTGGTAGAGTAAATGAGCTTTCAGGAATAGAAGCTGAAGCATCATCATATCACCTTCATAAGGTATGAAGGTGACTTTCACTGTTCAGGATGACTTGAGTGAACTGGAGTGACCATTTTTAATAATGCCAAGACCTTGAGTCAGAATACTGAGGGAATTAACTACAAGTTTTACTCAAAGTTTGTATTATATCTTTTTGACTATGTATCTTTTTACTTATATTTTACTAACTCTATCTCAGGATGTCTGGTCTCAAAAGATTACATGCTGTAGCCGCATGGTGTCTTTAAGCATAGCTGGCATAGTTCTGAGGGAAATGACCGAGTGACCTCTCCTGGAACAAATGATCTATTCAGCAGAAGGGGCTGCTTGTCATGCAAGCCGGCAGTAAAGAAAATATATATACTGGTCAGCTTTCTAGAATGACCATATATAGCCACAATGCAAACAGAGAGTCATGTGGGTGTTTATCTTGTATCGTTTGTTTCACTGTATAAAAGAGCACTGTAAGCACTGTCTTTTGAATCTTGTGTACAAGAGCATGACTCCCATATGCATATGAAATAAAGAAGACTTTCAACACACAAACTCTCGGCTTTGTTTGGCACAACAATGCTGATGTTGTTACGCTAGAAACAGACAGATAGCTTTTTCGTTTGGTGATCCTCTTGATAAATCTGAATCTAAGAGAATCAAGATGGAGAATGTTTCTATCACAGATAAGGTTTTTTACATTTTTATATATATATTTTTTTAATTTGAACCTGGGGGCTTTCAAATAGTTGCCATGACATCGGAGATCTGCATTTAAAACTGAGAACAGGAGGCAGTTATTTATCCAAAGAGGAAGTAATCTTCTGGCTGTGTTGGTGAAGCCAATCTTTGGTTTCTTTCAAGAAACAGTCACGAGAGATTTTCAGATCACTGAGATAGTAGCAACCAAACAACCTCAACGTGCCCAATGGCGTCCTCCTCCAAACTACTGACTGCCCCGTAGCAATTCAAAGGTGCCTCATCCTAAACTCCACACAGGCTGTCAGATCTCCCTGAGCCACCAGTGGACCCACACACGGCACATGGACATTGCTTTTGTTCTTTAATCTTCACAGGTGATGAACCACACTGTTAGCAAATATAGGCATCAGAAAAACAGAAGCTGCAGGAGAAGCAAAAGACAAATTTAGTGGTGTTCGCCAGAGTCCTTTGTGGACACATTGATTTCCAGGAAAATAAATTCCAGCCCTTTGACACTGATCTCAAAATTCAACTGCCAAGTTAAGACAATGGTGATTTTAAGATTATTAATCAAGAGCAAAGGACACAAAGTGAAAGTCTAAAATCAGCTTTATACTGTAGCCAAACCAACTCTTTGTTGGCTTATTAAGAATTCTTTGTGGTACAAAAGACAGAGATACAAAGAATAAATAACATTCATGTATCAAATACAAAATACAATACAATGCTACATTCACATTGCAGTGAAAATAGATGTCCAAAAATTTAACAATACATAGTTTTATATCAATGCTGAGTCTGTAGCTGCTCTCAGCCTTAGTCATCTGTGGTTTTTTTTTATTAGCCACACAACCTCCTGTACAGTAGAAAGAGGTTTTTGCACAGGTGTGTACTGTATCAATGTATGAGATGGAAGCTAAAGCTCTGCTGATAGTAGTAATCTCCTTCATTTACTGTCTACAGTATGTAATTTGTGTCTATTTGTGCTCCACAATGAGCTGCCGTCCTGTCCAATCTGTATCCTGCCATGCACCTGTTGCTTGCTGAGATAGGCTCTGGCTCCCTGAGACACTGAATTGGATGGAATAGTTAGAAAATGGATGGAATTATAGCAGTTAAGGAGTGCAATGTTGAGATGAGCAGCTCTTTGTGGCCACTGTTGTGTCTTGGAACTAAGCAGCAGCTCTGTAGGTTCTGTGTTTCTCAGAAGGTTGGGTTTGTTTGAATCTCTTTATTATTAAGAGAACCACAATGTCACCTGTCAATTGCCCAAAGATGACCAGTAAATAAGGAACTCGTGGGGTGAGGAAGACCACAATACCTTATGACATCACAACTAATCACAACCATGACTGCTGGCTGTAAAAGGTGTCGTGAAGCAATCTTTTCTCACTTTCTAAATTCACTGTGCTTTTTCATTCAAAACCTGGCAACCTGAATTTATATTTTCCCACCTGACAGCAACCACTGTTGTCCCGGATTCAGCAAATTGAACTTATAGCATGGTGCATATGAAAACGGAATTCTGAACGAGACTGGTCACTATCCACTATACTGTCTACACCAGTTACCATGGACACATGACTAGACAAGAAACCTGATCACCTGTCGTCTATTTTCAGCACTTCAGCCTTAGGTGGTGCAGGCTACTTAAGATCAGGTTATACTGCACGCAGCACTCTGGCAAAGAGTCATTTCAAAAATCTGTTTCTGAGCTTTGTTCTCCAAGTTCCTCTGTTACCCAGCTTATTGCTCTTGTTCCTGTGTCCCAGTGTTGCTGCCTTCTGTTTCTGTGTTCCCTGAGCTAAGCCTTGGTTGGATTCACTTTCTGCCCTGTCTTGACCTGCTCCCAGATTTCCCATGTCTGTGGTTTTTCTCAATGTCTCCTTGGTTTGGACACAACTTGTTTCCATAACTATGCTCTGCACATTTTCCTAGGTGTCCGCAGCACCAATGTCTGGGAGCTTGTGTCTGTTACGATCCCTGCTTCCCGGAAACGGAAGATCCAGAAGAAGGTGTAGTCATAGTTCTATTAGTCAACCTATTAGAGTACGTATTCACCACCACACCTCCGTCTCATCTTGTATTTAAGCACTAGTCTTTCTCTACCTCCTCGCTCAGTATTGGTTTTCTGTTCGAGCTTCTTTGTTGCGCTATGCCTTTTACCTCATTGTTACTTTGTTGGTTTAAGACTTTGGTTTTCTCCTTCGGCTACGATTTTTTGGATTACGGCTTGGCTTCGCTTACTCTCTCCCTGTTTGGATCTCTGGCTTCCCCTGGACTCTCGGTTCACTCCTTCGTCTACGGTATTTAGATCACGCTTGGCTTTGGTACTCACTCCCTGATTTTAGGTTTACTGGCTTCCCCTTTGGACTTGGTTTTGCTTTACAGATGTAGTGTGCTCTCACGAGGCACCAGTTCTGTAGGGTTTGGGCATTTATGGGGACAATTATTAATTGTAGCCGTAAATCACAAAATGATTATTTTAATGGCTTTAGAATCCAACCTTGCGATATAACAACGCACACACACAGGTACTAATACACGAGGATACATTTATTAATACATAGAATATGCATGTAAACCTAACAGATCTTATCGAGAGGGTTATCAGAATACAAAAGACATATATTCAATCAGTTACAAAGAGTTACATATATCAAGAGGACATACGTTCAGTATATCATTCATTTAGATCATTTCGTAAGTGAACTTGGCTACAACTTCTACGCTAGATAGCCAAAACAAGAACATAACTCTTTAAATTGATATCAACTGGTTGGGATAACAATTGAATTCTCGAGTAATGCATTGAAGTTGAATACTCATCCAATCTCTGGGGATTCAGATCTCCTGCAGGCACAAAGAATCAGCTGCAGGCTTGTTGCTGTCCAATCCGCGCTCTCTGGCTCCGTGCCAGGCTGTGCTGTGCGGCTTGCGACGGTGCGCTGTTGATGCTCACTGACCGGCTAGTTAGTGTTGGCTTTAACTAGCAGAGTTTGTGCACAGAAGAAAAGATGACTGTGGGTCCCAGCAAGTCAGGAAGAGGACCGGTTCATTCCTGATGAAGCGCTAGTTCTGAATAGTGATTCAGCTGTCCACAGTTCCGACCTGTTCACGAGGCTTGCTGCTGATGCTAACCTCGGGTGGATCCTCTGGTTACTCTCTGGCAACCTCCGCTCTAGACTCTTAGAACAAAGCAAAGTTCTGGCACTCGGACACACTGGCCGTTCCGTGGTTGTCCGGGCTGAGTCTCAGGATGGTCAGGAGGCGCACTGCGAGAATGTCCTGCCCTTGGGAGCCTTCTGCTCCTGGGCTGTCCTGCCCTGGAATTCTCCTTTGAATTCCCTTCGAAAAAGTTCACAGAATTCTCACAGAATTCTCTCAGGCCCTCTGTGTTGCCTGTTTTTACCTGGAGGAACTTCAGCTCATTGATTGGCTGAAAGTTCCATGGGCATCAGAGTCCCACGTGGGTTACTCGGCCCTACCAGTCCCTGATTGGTTGATCAAGGTGAGATATGAGTCACTTACTCCTGACACTAAGGAATGCAGTCCAGATGTCCATCTGGCACTCCCTAAACAGATAGGCGCCAATGGATGACCATTGATCATGATAGCCAGGCTTAGCTAAGTGCATCCCCCTTTGGGAGCTGTCCCTTATCAAAAGAAAACATCTTTAAATCAGCCTGCATGAATAGTTTCTCTGTGGCTGCACCACAGAGATGAACAGAGTGTTGGGCCTCATTTGGGAAAGCCCAGAAACACTTAATTCTGTCTTATTAACAAGCATTGCCGCTACACTGGGTTGAGGGAAGAGGAGGCTGATACTCCTAGGTACTGCGTTTGTTAACGGGTTGATGAGAAAAGTGACGAGAATTGCGATAGATTGGGAATCTTAAGGCAGTAGGGAATTATTGCCTACTGTAGAACATTGTGCTAGACAAATGAAGTTGAAAAGCTAAATTAATGTCTCTGCAATTAGAGGATATGAGAAACAGAGTTCAGTATGGAGCTCGAGGATGAAGAAGAGGTCGCAGAAACTACTCAAGACAGATGGGGAGAGATGTTTGTAGATTATGTGGAGAATTAGGCCACTGGGTGCGGAATTGTCCGAAACAGGCTCAGGATGGTCCACGAGGTCCCAACGTATATCGACCCAGAGTGCCATATCGGCCTGGAGCAGTAGCAGGTAACCCTGCCCCGTGGACCATGCAAAATCCATTTCAAGAAAAATAGGAAACCCGGAGCGAGACCACTCTGTCACTTCCAATGCTTACCTCTAATGCTAACGCTGAACCTTTCGTTAATCTCAATGTTGCAGGAAAACAACTGTCTTTTCTAGTTCAAACGGGTGCCACTAAGTCTTGTATCAGAGTAAAAGATTTTCCAACTTTACTATTATCGTGTGATGTTCTTAACACAGTAGGATTTTCCGGTGTTTCTAACCTAATCCCTTTAACAGAGCCTATAACTGTAGAGCTTAGACCTCTTTCAGAGAACCATGCTTTTCTCTTGGCTGCTGATGCCCCTGTGAACTTGTTGGGAAGAGATCTGCTCTGTAAATATCAGTGCACAATTAAATGCACCCCTGATGGGATTTATTTAGAAACATCAGAAGATCAGAAGATTACATTTTTGCTCTTTTAGAAAAGAGTACAGAGGATAGGGTATATTGGTGGAAAGCCTCAAGTTTGGATATTTCTTGTGTTTTGAAGAGCTTAATGTGTCAAGTTCTCTTGTGTTTTCAGCAGATAGAGCAGTGGTGCACAGACCAGCATGTGAGGCTGGAGAAGTGGCTTGAACAGTTGCACTGTACAACTTTCTTTGATGCAGGAAGTCGAGATCTTCAGTATGAGCAGAATGTCATTCCATATTTAGGTAGCTCTTATGCTCTGATTCTTTCATCAGTTTTTATTGGTAAAGAAGGAATGGGTATTGAAGTAGAACTGACACCTGAGCAGCAATTGCTATTTCACCAGCCAAAAGATGTAACTCCACATGTTACTCTGGTAGTAGCTCAAGGTCACGAACCTAAGGAGATTGGCTATATGCTGACGCAATTGAAAGAAAGTGAGAAACACAGAGTAGAATTAGGACAAATTAGAGACATTAGTGTTTATTCATTGGAAACTGAAGGATTTCTCATTAGGACAAAGTCCCATGTAATGAACACCATTTTTGAATGTCAGAAATTGACTGTCTACTCTTGTGATGCAGTGATGATATGTTTTAGTAGTGATGCAGTGATGGTATGAGCAAATTCTGTGGAGGTCTATCCCTGACTGTTTGTGGGCTTCTCAACCAAATGACATAGGAAGAATTAAAGCTAGGGCCCCTATTAGAGTTTTAATAGACCCCAATAGACCATTGACCAGAAGACCACCTTTCAAGCTAAAATTTGCAGAAGAGAAGGGCATTGATCCTGTAATTCAGTCACTTTTGCAGCAAGGCATTATAGTGCCCTGTGTTAGCCCTTGCAATACTCCTATCCTACCAATTAAGAAGCCAGGAAAAGAGACATGGCACTTTGTGCAGGACTTACGTGCTGTCAATGAGTGGGTTATTCCTGCTTACCCTGTGGTGCCTAATCCCGCTACTATTTTGTCTAGCATTCCTAACAAGACCACTCATTATTCTGTAGTCGATCTGTGCTCAGTTTTCTTTTCTGTTCCTATCCACAAAGACTTACAGTTTTTATTTGCTTTCACTTATCAAGGCCAGCAGTACTCCTGGACTGTATTGCCGCAGGGGTACACTGAGAGCTCTACACTGTTCTCCAGAGCCCTGCAAGAGGACCTGAGTGATGTGGTGCTGAAGGAAGGTTCTACCCTTGTCCGGTATGTTGATGGTTTATTGATTGCCTCACCTTCTAGAGAATGTATTAAAGACACACTGACTCTTTTAACAGCGCTGGCTAATAAAGGCCATAAGGCATCAAAGGACAAGTCACAGTTTTGTAAAACCACTGTCGTTTATCTAGGTCATCTTCTGTGTGGCGACACTCTCCTGCTCTTGCCAGAACGTGTGCAGGCCATTGTGAAAATGCCAAAACCAATTACCATTAAGCAGATGAAAACCTTTCTGGGTATGGCAGGCTATTGCTGTCAGTGGATATTGGACTTTGCTGTCTTACCTTGCCCCCTCCTAGATATCAGTCTTCTAACTAACCCAGAGCCTTTACAGTGGAATGCAGAGGCAAAAGAGGCTTTTGAGGCTCTGAAGAGAGCTCTAATTCAGGTGCCGGCTCTAGGCTTGCCTAATTACTATAAACCATTTTATCTGTTTTGTCATGAAACTTGAGGTTTTGCTCAGTCTGTTTTAACACAGAAACATGGAGGTAAGCAACGTCCTATCGCCTACTACAGTACTAAACTTGATCCAGCAGTGTCTGGGTTCCCTCCGTGTCTGTGTGCAGTTGCAGCTGCGGCTCATGCTGTCCAGACTTCTGAATCTTTAGTACTCAGCTCTCTGTGATTCTCTGTGTTTCCCATTCTGTCAGTACTTTTCTCCTAAGGTCTTCTACTGAACATCTGTCTGCATCGAGGGCAACTTCTTATAAGCTTTTGCTTCTTGCTGCACTGAATATCACTATTCAACGTTGCGCTCCTTTAAATCCAGCCTCCCTCCTCCCTACCTCTGAGGACAGAAAGCCTCATGACTGTGAGGATGTGCTTGCTTGCACTCTTTCTCCATGTCCTGATTTGCACACTGTGGAAGGAGAGAGGGTTTCTTACTTCAGCTGGCACCCCTGTCAAACACGCAAGTCTGATTTCAAATCTCCAAACTGCTATTCTGTTACCAGCTTCTACTGCAGTTGTGAAGTGCGAAGTGCACTCAGGAGGAACAGATGTGGTCTCCAAAGGAAATGCCGAGCAGATTTGGCTGCCAAGGCAGCGGCCACTTCCTCCTCAGGTCTAGTGGTTTCACAAAATGTTTTGATGGAGCACGCTCAGACTCCTTCCTTAAGTGATGTGGCTGCACTGCAGGCGGCTGCTGATGAAAAAGAACGGCAATCTTGGGTGGGTTCTGGATGCTATTATAATGCTGCTAAGGGGATGTGGGTCTACCACGACGGCTGCGTGGTGGCACCCCGTTTTCTACTCCCATGGTTTGCCTGCCTGGCACATGGTGTGGGCCATACGGGCAAAGGGATGTGTCAGACAGTGCAAACAGTGGTTTGCCCCTGGATTCACAAGTGTAGCAGAACAGCTGTGTAAACAATGTGTAATCTGCCAGCAGCACAACCCTGGAAAGGGACCAAAAGTTGCTACCTCTGCACACCCTCCACCATGGGGACCTTTTGTACATATACATATTGATTTTGTACAGATGCCAAAGTGTTGTGGGTACGAATATATGTTAGTGATTGTGGATATGTTTTCTAAATGGGTAGAGGCCTACCCTTGCAGAAAAGCTGATACCACTACTGTTGTAAAAATTGTAATGAGAGACGTGGTGTGTAGATTTGGGATCCCAGGGACAATTTATTGTGACTGAGGAACTCACTTCACTGGACAAATCATGAAAGAAATTTGTATGGCTTTGCAAATAAAACAGCACCTACACTGCCCATATCACCCTCAGTCTTCAGGAGCAGTGGAAAAAACAAAATGGAATCCTTAAAAACAAACCAGCTAAAATTTGTGAACAAACTGGCCTTAAATGGCCTGAGGCGCTGCCTGTGGCATTTATGGCCATGCGGTCCTCCACGAACAGAAGGACCGGTTTCTCGCCACATGAGGTTTTAATGGGCAGGCCAATGAGATTGCCAGTATCTCCTCCATTAACATTGAAGGGAATGGATATTCATTAAATGGATGACGCAATGTTGTCCTTTTGCATTGGTCTAACTCGAGTTGTCAAGGCTTTTCATTCGCAGGAGCAAGCAGTGTAGGCTGAACTCATCAAATGAGACAACCGAGGATCTTCGATCAATAAATGCGGAATTGGTGGCACTAAGGACTGTTGCAATGCAAAATCGTATGGCACTGGACCACCTGCTGGCTACTTGGCTGCCCAGGGCGGTATGTGTGCTGTGATAGGCTCTGAGTGTTGCACCTGTAGCGGCGGGGCTTATTAAAGGACAGGAATTAAGTTTTCTGCTCCCTTGCCAGTACCTCTCCCTTTCATCTCAGTGGTGCTTGATCCAGAGGGGGCATTCCATTTGGTTCACAATTAAGGCGTTTTTCAAGCTGATAGAGTGTCCTGATTAGGAACAGCTCCCCAAATGCTGAGATTCTCCAGCAACCTAACAAATGGTTATCTGGCACTTCAAAGTCTGGGAGATTCTAAGGGAAAGTGTTATTCAAAGTTGGTTTAAAACCCTAAGGTCAGAGGGCATGGTTACTCATCATCAGCCATCTGGTAGGGAAGGTTAACCCCACGTGGGTCTCTGATGCCCATGAAACTTTCAACCAATGAACAACCTGCAGTTCCTCCAGGAAAAAAACTGGCAACACAGAGCGCCTGCAGAACAGTTCCAAAGGGTAGAACAGTTCACAAGGGAACACAGTTCAGTGCGCAGACTTTCTCGCAGCGTGCCGGCTGGACATTCAGCCTCAGGGCTCCTCCTGAACATTCTCAGACTCAGCCCGGACCACCACGTAATGGCCAGTGTGTACAAGTGCAGGACTTTTCTTTGTTCTAAGAGTCGAGCACGGAGGTTGCCAGTGCGTAACCAGAGGATCCACCCGAGGTTAGCCAGCAGCAAGCCTCATGAACAGGTCGGAACTGTGGACAGCTGAATCAGTATTCAGGATAGCGCTTCATCAGGAACGGACCGGTCTTCTTCCTGACCTGCTGGGACCCGCAGTCACTTTTCTCTTGTGCACAAACTCTGCTAGTTTCAGCCAGCACTAACTAGCCGGTCTTCAGAGAGCATCAGCAGCACATCGCAGGAATTTCTCTCAAGCCGCACCGAGCACTGCTTGGCACTGAGCCAGAGAGTGCCAATTGGACAGCAAGCCTGCCACTGCTTCTGTGTGTCTACAGGAGGTCTGAATCCACACAGATTGGATGAGTATTCCACTTTCTGCATTACCGCTCAAGAATTCAATTGTTACCTCAACACCAGTTGATATCAATTTAATTCCTATGTGTGATGTACTTGTTTTGAGTATCTAGTGTAGAAGTTGTATCCAAGTTCATTTACGAAACGGTCTAAATAAATGATATATAGAACGTATGTCCCTCTTGGTATTTGTAACTCTTCGTGATTGAATATACAGTATACCTGTTGTATTCTCCTAACCCTCACGATAAGATCTGTTATGTTTATATGCACATTTTATGTATTAATAAATGTATCTCTTGTATTAGTACCCGTGTGTGTGCGTTGTTTGAGTTATCCCGCAAGGTTGGATTTTAATACCATCAGAAGAATCATTTTGTGACTTACTGCCACAATTAATAATTATTAGTAATAATTGTCCCAGTTAAGCACAACCCCTACATTTACTGGTGCCTCATTGAGGATACTACACACCTATATTCCAGACAATTCTGAACATATTAACAACCTGGCTAAGCACATAGAGGAAGAGGGTAAGAAACATCATAACTATAATCCTGATGATTGGGGAATTGGTAGCTGGATGAAGAATGTATTCAGACACTGGGGAGCTACCCTAGTGCAGTATATTTTCTATGGGATTATGATTTGGGTTATCATTATTGTTAGTTGTGTACTTAAAGAAACTAGGCTTATTATGTTTGATCAAAGTAACTAGTCTTATGCTTGTCCAGCTATCTCCGCCTCTGCTGCAACCTTATGAAAGTGAAGATGAAGATAAAGCATTTTTGGAAATGTGTGCTATAAAATTGTAAAAGGGTGTAGTTGTCCTCAAAAGGACAAGGGGGGAATGAGGAAGAATTTTAGTATTTACCTTTTTATTAAGTTTATAATATAGTGACTATTTGCCTTTGCTCACATGACTTTTGCTTAACAACAGTATAAAAGGATAATTCAAGTATATTATTTAACTTGCCAGCCGCAAGATCTCTAGCTCATTTCACACCTTCTGATTACTTACTTCCTTTTGTCTATATACTGTACAAGGTAAAAGTGCTTCTTAAGAAGAATGTGGTCAGTTACAAAGAAATGTTTGTAGAACAGATAAACAACTCCTAATATGGAAATTTAGAATGAGCTTTCCTGTGTGAATTTGCTGTATAAAACTCATTGCATTTACCATCTCGGGTGAGAGATACAGATCTGTATGAGAGTCTGCAGGATTATATCCTCTCCTTAAGCATGAATAAAGGACTCTGCTTGACCACACCTAACCTGAGTGAAGAGTTTTTTTCAACACAAGAAAGATTAAAGAGTACTTTAACATTTCTTAATTACTCACTAGTTTCCCACAGTAAATTAGATAAAAAGATATACTGTAAATTGATTTAAACAGCTTTCATTTCTCCCAACTGTCATGTCCGATGTGGTCGTGACCACTGGGAGCAATGAAGGTTGATTACACTGGAGAGAGCACTGGCATGACCTGTCTCCCTCTACTGGTCAGCATTAATAACTGCAGTCTGTACTGTTTGACGTTCTATTTGATGACGGGTCGGAAGTAAAAACATCCAAAGTTTCAGTGTTTCTAAGCTGCTACAGTGCTTCATCGATTTGTTGCCAGCCTAGCAGATCCAGTCTCACATGTCATTTTTGCCTTTATAAATGTTAGAGTTATTTAGATTGCATCTTGACAAAAAATATCACAGGATGACAGAAAAAAAATAGAAATACCGTATGTATTAAAATATTTCCTCTGATGGCATTTATTAACTAAAATGTTAATACCTGTTATTTCTTTTATTTGTGATTTTCAATTTCATTACCTTTTAAGTTTAATAATTGAAATTCATCTGCAAATTAATTTGGTAAGTTTAGTAGAAAATATTTATAAATAATGTACAAACCCAGCTCTGTTCAGTATTGTAGCAGCTCTGCAGCTGTTCTCAGTACTCTGTAGTTCCTGTTGATGAGCCAGAGCAGCTCCTGTAGAACTGAGGGAGGTTTTTGTACAGACGTGTATCACTGTGTGAAAGGAGTGCTGCCATACTGCTGACAGTAATAATCTGCTGCATCTTCAGCCTGGACTCCTGTGATGGTCAAAGTGAAGTCAGTCCCAGATCCCCTGCCACTGAAACGCTCTGGGATCCCAGACTGACGGATTGTTGCTGCATAGATCAGGAGTTTGGGAGCTTCTCCAGCTTTCTGTTGGTACCAAGCAAGACAGGGGCCACTTGAACTACTAGTATAAGAACAGTTACCCACAGAACTGCTGGTCTTACAGCTCACAGTGACTGTCTGTGCTGGGAGAACAGGTGTCACTGATGGAGTCTGAGTCACAGTAATCTGGCCGCTGGAACCTGGAACAAAATAAATAAAAGTAATATTAGGAATATAATTTTATAATGGTAAAATGCATGAAACATCTAAAATAGATTTGTTTAATCACTTTGCAAATAACCTCAGAACTGATAACCTAAGTACCTTTACATTGATAAAACTCCCTGTGTTATCTTACATTGCAATAATTTAATTTCTACTCACGATGAAAGCAGACAAGTGTCCAGATGAAGACAGTGATGAAAGTCATTGTTGCTGTGGGTTCTGTTACCATGAAGGGCAGCTCTCAGTCATGAAGAGTTAAACTCATAGGGCTATAAACACTCCCAGAGCACTGAAGCATATGCTGCCAATGCAAAGTGTCTCTTCTATGCAAATTGTCTTCCTTGGTTGAGCAGGACTTTTACTCAAGAAGAGCTGTAAACACAATTTGTGCACTGAATTTCTACTAGAAACTGGTCCTGCATCATTCTGAATGATAAATAAAACAACTTTGTCACAGTAAAATTCCAGGTATATTCCGGGATTGTTTCTATACAGTAGGTCACAAACCTTGTGTCCAATTGTACATTATGTTTTGTTCAGACACAATGTGGATCAGTCACTCTTCAGCCTTTTCAAAGTCACTAATGAACAAAGGACAGCATTGAAATAAAACTCAGTCTTTTTGACTAAGTTAACTTTAGGCCTGCTATCTTAATCACAAAATGTATTTTTTAAGAAAAAGGTAAGTAGAAATGTGTTTTCTTAAGAAAATCAATATAGTTAAATAGTAATATTATTGAATTTTCGAATGTAAGAATTGAACCGATACTCATCCAAACCAACATTTTGGCTCGGCCTTTCTGTGGAGAGTTTGAATAGTCCCAAAGACAGGAAGCACATTGGATTTGTCACAGCCAGGCTGCTGCTGGCTTGGCAGTAAGTCAGTACTGTTGTTTTAATAAGGAGAATTTAGTGCTTATGGCACTAGGACAAAAGAGAAAATGATTTTACTCTTAAGTGACTTTACAACTGTTTGTGCACATGGTCTGACTCAGGGACAGACTGTGGGTCAGACAAGGAGGAAGAAACTCAGTTCACTCCCTGGGTATGACTGCTACCACTGAATATACATCGATAGTCAGGCTTGTTGACATAAACATTCACCAGAACAACTGTATTCATTTAATTGATCATGGGATATTACAGGTGGCAAGAGAGTAGCAAGATTTCTCTTGTGCTGAAAGGCCTTGGGGAGAATTCTACTTGCATATTGACCCACTCTCAGCCTGGTGCCTCATTTTGTAATGATGCAACTACTTGCTGTGATTCTCATCAGTAATCAAGCTGAGTAATCAGTACCAGAGCAGGAAGAATGAGGCTCAGCTGACGGACAAGAGGAAGATAAAGCAGGCAGGGCAGGCAACAGCTAGAACTATTGTTTATTCAAGACACCAAATAGCTTATTACTGTATATTATTACATTTTTCATAACATTTGATTGTAAATGTAATAAAATGTCTTAGAGCTGCTGTTATATACTGTTTTTCATACAGATGTGTGTATCTGATAGAGTGATAGAAGCTGAAGGGCAAAGGCCTGGGTCAGGATTAACTGAATGTTGCATTAACTGTAATGTCCAGTGTTTTTTGACAGGGCTGATGCCTGTTTCCTTCCACTATCAAAGTCTTCAAGCACAAACAGTGGAGCAGGTGCCAATCAACAAAGATTGAAAGACTATTTGGACACTATTGACCCAGACACCTCTCAGTTTCCATGCAGAGAGAGCTGGCATGTTGAGGAGGTGTGTGGTGGTGCTGAGTCAGTGTGGATCAGACCTGCGGCAGAGGGGAGACAGAAAACAAAGGAGGGGCAGAGCTCACAACACCTGGAAATCTACATACATACAGTTCTCAAACAACCCTGAATATTTATTCCTTACAGCTTCCTCATTACATTTGAGCTCTGGATGCGCAGCAGGGGCAGAGTTATGTGCAGGGGCTACAACAGTGCAGCTGGGAGACTAGACTGGAGCTACAATAACAGCAGGCTAATTAAAGGATTAAACAAACTTGTGGTGAAAATATAGGCAGAGTTTGGTAAGAAATAATCAGAAGACACATTCAGACTGAAAGGCAGATCCAAAGACAAGGTCTTTGAAACCCAGTCTGCAGAGAAACAGAACATTCAGAAACCTGAGAGTCTGGAGACACTGATTGCACAATAGTGGCCACTCCACAACAAATATTTACTTGAACTTTAAATACTGAAATACTGAAGAATGTACATGCTTTTAAATGATTTAGGGCAAAACCATCAATCAACATCAATAGTATATAAATAGTACAGCTTCAGAGCAGTAGTACAGTATATTGAGCCTTGAATGCAACACAAATTAAAGAAAAGAGTTGAAAGTAGCCAAATCCTGAAAGATCTTTTCACAGCTCAGATCTTATCTAACTCTCTGTGACAGGATTTGTATACAGGAAGCAGCTTTGCATACCTGTGCCACCTCACTGACCCAAACACTTTAAGACTCACAGTGTGGATCAATCATTGTTCAGCCCTTTCAGAGTCACTGACACACAGGACAATGATGCCACTGATTCTACTGCTGGGCACACTGGGGCTCTTTGCTCAAGGTGAACAATATAATAATATTTGTTTTGAAATAGCTTTAAAAATATTTATGTAATGTTTGTTTTACTGTTTAATTACTATATATTAGCACTTCAGAAAATATAAATTTTATAAGTATGTTTAGGTACAGATTACATGTTATTGAATAACTAAGCTAAATTTAATCAATGTCATATATTAATTAGATTTCCATTGTTATTATAGATAATACAGAGTCCAGTGGGAAGATCATCATGACTCAGTCTCCAGTAGCTCAATCTGTTCTCCCAGGTGCTTCTGTCTTGATCAGCTGTACAGCAAGTCAGTCCATTGGTAGTGAGCTTTTACTGGTAGAAACCTGGCTGGCTCCACAACTCCTGGTTTATGATGCAACAAACCGACAGCCTGGGATTCCTGATTGATTCACTGGAAGTTATTCTGACACAGTCTTCACATTGACAATCACTGGAGTTTAGACTGAAGATCCAGAACAACGGAAATATGGATTCCCTTTCTCGCAGTGATACACATCTGTTGAAAAACCTTCTCCAGCTCGACAGGAGCTGTTCTGGCTCATCAACAGGAACCACAGAGCTGCTACAGGTGAATTGAACACTACTGGGCTGATGAGAGAATCTGAATATCAATAATGTATAGTCTAACTGCAACATAAACCTGAACATTTTATGTCAATTATGAAATATATTTCAGAAATGTCTCCTAAAGCCATGTTTCTTAAATACCAATGTGGGAGGATGCTATTAACTCCATATTGTTGTAAATTTTGGATATATTTTTACTGGAATCTAGCATTGTATTGATGTTGTATGTGATGCACATATGTTATTTATTCTCTTTTCTTTCTCTTCTTTGTATCTACAGTATGTTGTTTGTATTTCTGCTATTCTGAGTGCACCACAAACAATTTCTAACAGCCCACAGCATTGGTACCGTATGGTTATAACATGGACTGAATTTCAGTTTTTGTTCTTTGCTCTTATTTAGGAATCTTAAAATTGTAAGATGAGGTCTTGTTGTTGTTTTGTTCAGTCGAGCAGTTTGAAATGTTTTTGAGTGGTGAGGAGTTCTCTGGTTCAGTTGCTGGATAGGTTTATGTGGAGAACGTGACTAGGACTGGTGGAGGTCAGGAAGAGAGCAGGACAGAACACATAATAGGAAAGGTGGCTGTTCAATAATAAACTGGAAAAAAAGAATATACAGTTCATCTCCATCCATTTCCCATCCATACCAGCAGAGTGTTTAACCACGATCACATGAACCCTATGGTTACAAAATCACCATTTTTTTTAACTTGGTTGTGACCCTTTGTTGAGTGACTGATTTCTGCATCAAATGGCTAGAATTTATTTTCCTGGAAATCAATGTGTCCACAAAGGCAAAATTCCCTGGGAATCCCTACAAACTGGGATTGTTTGTAAATCTTGGCTCAGCAGCTCCACTGACAGCAGGAACCTGGTTTTCCTTGGAGCTCTCCCACTACTATACCTGCTATGGCCTCTGATTAAATAAGGCTACAAGTATATATAGTTTACCACATGTATACATTTCTTACTTATTCAGTGTGGACTGGTGTTCAAAACATGTGAACCAGTCTTTGATCTTTCATTAACTCAGTTAGTGTAATTTTCAAATAAATGGAAATGCCTTGCACTTCTCAAACATTACAGGAATTCAAAAATAAAAACTGATTTGAAAAACTTTCATTACTCCCAAGTGTCATGTCTGCTGTGGTCATTACAATTGGGAGCAATTAAGGTTAATCCACTGACATTCTTCAAAGTCCTGTTGCACTGGAGAGAGAACTGATGTGATCTGTCTCCCTCTAATGGTCAGCATTAAGAATTGCAGACTGTGCTGTGTGTTTCTATTTGATGATAAACAGATCTCAAGTATACTGTAAACGTCCATGGTTTCAGTGTCTCCAAGCTGCTACTTCTAGTTGTCATTCTAATAGATCCACCCCTGTCTCACATGTCATTTAGAAACTTGTCCTTCTGCTTTGAGAGTGGCTTCTGAGTTCTGACTTTATAAATGGAGCTTATTGGATTGCAACTTGACAATAAATATCACAGGATCAAATATAGACAATAAAATGTAAAAGCTAAATACTGTCTGTATTAACATATTTCTTCAAATGACATTTATTGCTAAAAAGTTAACATTTCTTTTATTTTAAATTTTCAGTTTCATAACCTTGTAAGTTTAATAAACTAATATATACAGTATCTACAAGTTACTTTTGTATGTTTAGTACACAGTATTTATAACTAATGTACTGTACAAACCCAGCTCTGTTCAGTGTTGTAGCAGCTCAGCAGCCATTCTCAGCCTCAGTCCTCTGTGGTTCCTGCTGATGAGCCAGAGCAGCTCCTGAAGAGCTGATGGAGGTTTTTGTACAGATATTTATCACTGTGTGAAAGGAGTGCTCTCATACTGCTGACAGTAATAATCTCCTGCATCTTCAGCCTGGACTCCTGTGATGGTCGGAGTGAAATCAGTCCCAGATCTACTGCCACTGAAAAGCTGTTAGGAATCCCTAGTGGCAAGAGACAAAGATCCTGTGCAGACGCAGGCATGGGTAGTAGATAAGGCAGGCGAACAATCCAAAACATTAAGCGAGTACGTGGTCCAAAGAAAAAGGGTGTTTCAGTAAACAGGAAGAGCGTTGGAGTGAACAATCCGAAACAAGAAGCAAGGTCGTGGTCAAGAGGCGTAAGGTAAGTCGTAATCCGGGGAGAACAAAGGTGGCAAACAGTCCGAGGCGAGAGGCGAGGTCCAAAGTCGAAAAGGCAGAAGGGGAGTCCAGAATCCAGAATAAATAAGGTACGAGGGAAAACGGCAGGTAGAGCTCACAGGAGAAGACTCAATACCGAGCAGCGGGAAGCAGGTTAAGATGGTATAAATAGAGTGACGTGCCACGGTAGAGCGTGTGCAGGTGGGTTAACTTGTGCGGCGGCGTTTGTTAATAATAATGCTGATTAGATCGCTTAAGAGTTGGTCTTTGCTGGCTGACGGTCATGACAAACGCTCTGGGATCCCAGTATTACCGTAAGTTGCATAATAGATCAGGAGTTTAGGAGCTTCTCCAGGTTTCTGATGTTATCAAGCAAGACAGGTGTTATATAAGCCACTTTGATAACAGGTACCCAGAGAACTGCTGGTCTTACAGCTCACAGTGACTGGCGGAGCAGTTCCCATACCAGGTAGTGATGCAACCAGTCAGGATGCTCTCAATAGTGCACCTGTAGAAGTTGGTCTGGATTTGTGACGGCATGCCAAACGTCTTTAGCCTACGGAGAAAGAATAGGTGCTGCCGTGCTGTTTTGACCACGGTGTTGGTGTGGTGGTCCAGGTTAAGTCATCTGAGATGTTAACTCCCAGGAACTTAAAACTGCTGACCCTCTCCACTGCAGTCCCACTGATGTAAATAGGTGAGTGATCTCCTCCCTGGTGTTTCCAATAGTCCACAATCATCTCCTTAGTCTTACTGATGTTCAGAGAGAGGTTGCTCTCCTGGCACCATGCTGTCAGGGTTTCAACCTCCTCCCAGTATGCAGACTCTTCACCATCTGTGATCAGGCCGATGACTGTTATATCGTCCGCAAACTTAATGATGGAGTTTGAGTTATGTCTGGCGACACAATCATGGGTAAATAAGGAGTAGAGGACAGGGCTAAGCACACAGCCTTGGGGGACTCCAGTTTTTAAAGTCAGAGTAGAGGATATGTTGGTGCTCACCCTCACCACCTGTGGATGTTCCATCAAGAAGTCCAGGATTTAGTTACAGAGGGAGCTGTTCAGTCGCAGGTCCTGGAGCTTGATGACAAGCTTTGAGGGCACTATGGTATTGAATGCTGAGCTGTAATCAACAAACAGCATTCTCACAAATGTTCTTTTCTTATCCAGGTGTGAGAGGGCAGTATGGAGGGCAGTGGCAATAGCATCTTCTGTTGACCTGTTCTGGCTATATGCAAATTGCAGTGGGTCTAGGGTGTCAGGCAGTGAGGAGGTGAGGTGGTGCTTTGACCAACCCTCGAAGCACTTCATGATAACTGATGTAAGTGCAACAGGGTGGTAGTCATTTAGGCAGCTGACTCTGGGTTACTTAGGAACAGGGACAATGGTGGTTTTCTTAAAGCAGGAAGGAATGATAGACTGAGCTAGAGAGAGATTTGAATATGTCTGAGAAGACATCTGACAGCTGGTCTGCACATGCCTTCAGAACACGGACAGGGATAGCATCAGGACCAGGAGCCATGAGTGGATTGGTCTTTTTAAAAACTTTACAAACATCCGCTCTGGATATGATCAGTGGGTTTCTATCGTGGATTTCTAGAATCTTCCTGACTTGATCTGCGTTACTGACCTCAAACCAAGCATAGAATGAATTTAGTTCATCAGGAAGAAAGGCAGACTGTTGTGCGATATATGGGTTGAGTTTTGTAGTCTGTAATGGTGCGAATACCACTCCACATGGTCCGTGTGTTGCAGCCGTGATAATATGACTCTAATTTTACTCTGTAGTTGTATTTAGCTATTTTGATAGCTTTCCTGAGGTCATATCTGGATTTTTTGTATGTATCCATATCGCCAGAATTGAAAGCCGTTGTCCTAGCTTTCAGTTTGGCACATATCTCGCCATTTACCCACGGTTTCTGATTTGGATATTTGGATACATTTACTGATGTAGCCAGTAACGTAGTCCATATACAGGTTGATATTATTTTCGCGGAAGATCTGCCAGTCAGTGGCAGCAAAACAGTGATTTAGTATAAAATCCGATTCATCCGACCATTGTTAAATGGTTCTTAACGCTGGCCTCTCCCGTTTAAGCCTCTACTTGTAAACGGGAAGTAGCAGAATGGAGGCGTGATCAGATTTGCCGAAAGGAGGTCGAGGGAAGGCTTGGTAACCATCGCGGAAGGGAGTGTAAACAACGTGTTTGTTCCGCGCGTCAGACAGTCGATGTGTTGATGTACATTAGGCATTGTTTTCTTCAAGTTCGAACTGTTGAAATCACCCGCTATGATGAATGCCCCCTCAGGATGTGTATCCTCATGTCTGTTAAGGTGAGGGTGTAGTTCATTCAGTGCCTTTGTGAAATTTGCCTGCAGCGGAATATACACCACTGTGAGAACTACTGATGTGAACTCCCTCGGGAGATAGAAAGGGTGACATTTTATTGTCAAATGTTCAAGATGTATAGAGCATGATGTTGAAATAATCTCCACGTCTGTGCAATAGGAATTGTTTACCATGAAGCATACCCCACCGCCTTTGCTCTTCCCCGAATCCATTGTTCTGTCCTGACGGTGAATAGAAAATCCTCCCGGCAGTATAGGAACAGACAGGTCAAGCCAGGTTTCAGTGAACGCCAGCACGTTGCAGTTCTTGATGTCAGGTTGGAAAGCAAGCTTTGCTCTCAGTTCATCCAGTTTATTGTCCAGTGACTGACCATTAGCAAGTATACTCGGGAGTGGGGCACGATTGCTGCGCTGCCTCAATCTTACCAGAACGCCTTCTTTACCCCTCTTCTTACGACACTGTCTTCTTCCCAGTACAGGTACAGGTGAGACACCACAGTCCAGATAGTCGGCAGTAATTATTGGTGTAGATTTAACTGTGCCAATATTCAATCTTATGTCTGTAAGTGTTTGTCAGTCATATCTAATCACCAAGCAAACAGTATGTGCAGTTAGCAGTATGAAAAACAACAAAAAATAAAGAAATAGACAAGGACGAATGGGAGCTCGCAGGAGGGCAGCCTTCCCTGTCGACGCCATCTTACATCTTTAACATCCACTGAAGGTTCACTTTTTGGGGGGGGGGTATATCTAG
The DNA here is from genome assembly GCF_040954835.1 of Lepisosteus oculatus. NCBI lineage: Eukaryota > Metazoa > Chordata > Actinopteri > Semionotiformes > Lepisosteidae > Lepisosteus > Lepisosteus oculatus. The sequence goes on from NC_090713.1 coordinate 16,267,506, forward strand.
AAGAGGCCTGGGACCACTTCTTATTATCGAAGGAATTATGGATCGTGAATTTTTCGAGGAAGTCGTGGTCAAACAGCATGCCGACCCATATATCAGAGCACTTTGGATCAAGGCACCATTTCTTTCAGGACAACAATCCGAAACACACAGCAGCAAGGGCGAGGCTTATAGCAGAAGGAGTGAACTGGGTGAAAACTCCAGCTGAATCCCCAGATTTAAATCCAATAGAGATGGTATGGCATTCCCTGAAAGACTATATTCGGAAAATGGCTAAACCCAGCACAAAGCAAGAACTGATCAATGCGATCAGAACGATCTTCCTCCCAGAACTGATCAAGCTCTGGGATGAAGAACTGACAGATCAAAATTGCAACAATTTTATTAACAGACTGTTTCATGTTCTTCCTAGGATTGTTGAGCATAGTGGGGGGCATCTGGGAATGTGAGTTAGATTATGAATGAATAAAATAATTTTATTAAAAACGCGTTTGTGTTTGTCTGGGTGCTGTACCAGCTGTACAGAAAATTAAAGTGCCCTTTTTCATTCAAAGGGTGTCTGAGTCTGTGTCCGTCATACATACTGTAATAATGCCACAATATGTCTTTTATGTGTCGCAAAAAACTGACTTGCTTTAACAAAATATATTTACTAATCCTTTTGCCTGGCAATCGACCTGAATGCCCAACTATCTGAAAAGCCCTCCGTGAAACCAAAAGAACCACAATTGGGAGGGAGGAAAAGTGCTTGTGGTCTTTTCACTGATAAACTTGTGTTAACAAAAACTACAGTATGCTTAAGAGTTGTTCAACCATTTTTTTTTTCAGCACAGCCAGTGGACTGATCACAGATCAGTCCCAGTGTGTGAGATCTTGCTGTTGGATCTGTGCTTGATCTTTGATCTGAGCTTTAATAGAGAGCTTATCTCTGTAAATATATTAATATCGAGTGGTATAAAATGCAACTTTTTTGTATAAAGCTGTATTTATTTAATACCACTTGATAGTTATATTAATAGAGATAAGAATTCAAGTTGATACTGTTTAAACTTTTAATTATTTTAAACTGTATTACAGCATCATACACATACACTTAAAAGAGAAGAGAGAAAACGCAACGTTTTGGCTGTGAAGTCTTCTTCAGGTGTGAGGGTCTTCAGCTCAAAATGAAAAGCTAAAATGTAATGTAGGCTCTGAACTGGTTAAACTATGATTTGGGCTTGCTTGAGGTCACTGCCTTTCATCTGAAATCCTGCTTGAATCCTGCTAAACAAAAAAATTAGACACAAGAAGAGAAGAGGCTCTGGTGAAATTTCTCTGTGAACTGAAGAGTTAAAGTGTGAAGTGTCTCCTCCTTTTAACGGGAAGAGGCGTGGTGCTTTAAACAAGAGAGTGTGGCGTTACTTTTTGTCAATGAAAAAATGTGTGTGTTTTTTTTTACTTGACTGAGTACATGAATATAAGCATGCATAGGCAGCAAAAGATCAGCTAAACTGGGAAGATGTGACAACGAAGATATTATTAATAACCTTTTAAATCTGAGGGGAGATCTAAAGGGATCCACACGATAGACGTTCCTGCTACTGAAGCGATTCAGAGGGAAAGATGGCGGCTATTCGTTGTTATTAAAAAATGACTTAGATTCGAACATGTTGTGATATTTAGAAATATAAAAAAGCCAATTAATTGTCCAAAATATTGCTATTTTAGTTTTTCAAAGAAATGTTTGTTAAAAGAAAACTTGTGGCAATAGATGGATTGGAACAGCCAACCTCTCACTTATAAGTTATGCTTATAACCATCACGCCACTAACACAATAATATGGCAAGCAGTGAACCAGCCGTACACATATCAATAGATACAGTATGTGTATATACTACCATTTGTGTTACAGTACATGAATATAATTATATTGTTATTAATTTCTTTAGATACACGAATCCATATTATATTCTCTATTAATCAAATTCTAAAAGTATGCTTGTTTACTCCTGTATCAAGCGTATTCGCAGAAAAGCTTAAAACTATCACTTTTCTCACAGAGTACTGTATACTGTATAAAGGTACAGTAATATGGTCAGAAGGAGCAAGGAGCACATAAAAACATTTCCGAAATAACCACATGTAAGACTTTGATGCTTAAAATGTTTACAGAGGAATGGAATACTGGTGTGTATGTTTTCTTTAAAATAAGACCAGCCATATACAGTACAGTTTACATACAGTAATATGTTTATGTTCCTAAATAAATATATTTTATGAGCATGTGAAAGGCATGGTGAATCGGAGATTCCCAAGAATTACTTTGTATGATTGGAAACAAATGCGTGATTGGATCAACGAAATGCTGTGGTGTTACTTTTTGTCAATGAAAAAATAAAGTATTTTTGTTAACAAAGACAGATACAAAGAATATGGACCAGGGTAATACTTTGAGTTTACAGCTTGTCCAAGGTCATTCATTATTAATACTATAATGAAAGGGGGAGAGGTTAAACTTTTACCTGTCCTAGATAAAGCGGTTAGAAAATAGGTGGATTTACACCTGTGAAAAGCGTTCCAATTTTATGCGATACAGAAGACATTATTCATAATAAATGATCTGTAAACTGGATGGTCTGTAAACTGAAAATGTATAGGGGAAACACATTGAGTATCGCTTCTTTTTACACTTGGAAGAACATTTTAATGTTAATGTGACACTGAAGATATTACTCTACTTCAGACCTGCACACCTCCACACCTGCATGTCAAGATCATGGTTCATCATGCGTGAATGAATCAAATTAAGAAAGAAATGTGTTTACAAAGAAAGTGGAATACAGTAATCAATTGAGGACTCGAACCCAGCCCTTCAGCATCACTGCTGAGCTAAAGGGAGATCTCTTCTCTGCCCTATGGCTGAGGTCCCTGGTAGCTATTCAGGGGGAAAGGCGGTGACGTCACCGCGCTGGCGAGCAGGCATAGCCTGTAATGTCGGGCATATGTGTTAAATATATTTAGATCTTGAAATTAATATTGCTATTTGTTTCTTTAGCCTCAAAACATTTAGTTAAGCACGATTTGAGCTACAGACCATAAAAAAACAGGATTCACTTTTTTCACATATTAAATATTCACATATTAAACCTAATATGGTCAGAAGGAGCATGTAAAATTGTTTCCGAAATAACCACATGTAAGACTTTGATGCTTAAAACGTTTAGGGAGAAAGTGGAATACCGGTGTGTATTTTTTCTTTAAAATACAAATTACAGCCATATACAGTTTGTAACGTAGGGATTTCTATATTTATGTCTTTATTTAGTGGTTACATTAGTGACAAAGGCTAAACTTTTAGCTTCAGTAACACATTTGCCGCAACCAGGCTAACAGGCTTGTTTTGTGATCTTCCTAAGATGTTTCCATATGAAAGGATTCATATGAAAGGCAGTGACGTCCCCGTCCTAAGGCGTGTGTGGCAGATCTGTGATGTTGTTGAGTGTGAATTGTGGTGAGCCTCTGATTGGGGAAAAAAGACATGCTTATCTGTTCTACATACCAGGAAGACAACAGAATATGATTTTTTTCTATTTGAAACAAGTATTTTAAACTTTTAATTAAGAAGTAAAAACCTTACAGAGTACACAGATTTCTAAGCTGATTAGGAGGAAGAAAAATCACCCGTGTTTTGCGAATAAAAAGTGGTTATTAACAATTGAAACCTGTTTTTATAGCTTTTAAAGACGTGCAATGTCTAAGCAGGAACACTTTATATCTTATATATGAAAAAATCCATAATATAGCACCCAAACAAACGGATCCAAAAAAACCCAAACGCGTTTTTAATTAATTGCTTTTATTCATTCATGATCTGACTCACATAACCCACATTCCTGAATGCCCTCCACCCTGCTTAACAATTTTAGGAAGACTAAGATATATGTCCTATATGTTTGTATTCAACGAGTGTCTGAATCACTGTGTCTGTCCTATATAATAATGTCACAATATGTCTTTTATGTGTCGCAAAAAACTGACTTGCTTTAACAAAATATATTTACTAATCCTATATTTACTAATTACTCGCCTGGCAATCTACCTGAATGCCCAACTATCTGAGAAGCCCTCTATGAAACCAAAAGAACCACAATTGAACGAGTGTTGATAAAAAGAGAGAGAGTCCCCGTTAGCCCCATTTTGATTTAAATCGCAAACGTGTGTTTAATTAAATATCTTTATTGATTCACAATCTGACGAATGCAACATAAATCGTTATCTTTGTCTTTGAAGTATCTTAATAAACTTTCAGCATAGCTTTCTCCCCATTTAGATTTATTTTTCTTGGGATCTTGGGATCAAACATGGAAAGATTGTAATCGTTTTTATTTTTTAAATACATTTTAGAAAAGTGTAATCTATACTAAAAAGCTGTATTTATTTAATACCACTCGATGCTTATATTAATAGAGTTTAGTTGATACTGTTTAGACTTGTAATTATTTTAAACTGTATTATAGCATTGTTCACATGCTTAAAAAAATTCTTTTTTTATCTTTTTTTTTCTTGGAAAATATCTTACCCGCTGCAATCCGGGCACAGAAGGGTTAAAAAAGAAAGTCAGACAGGCAGGGGAGAGGTGAGTTGTGAAACTCTTACCTGTATAAAGCGGCTAGAAAATAGGTTACACCTAGAAAATTACACCTGTGAAAAGCGTTCCAATTTTAATGCAATACGGAAGACATTATTCATAAAAAATGATCTTGTACGGTCTGTAAACTGAAAATGTATGAATGAGACACGTTCCGTATCACCTCTTTTTACACTTGGAAGAACATTCCAATGTTAATGCGACATTGAAGATATTATTAATAACCTTTTAAATCTGAAGGGAGATCTAAAGGGATCCACACAGCACAGGTCCCTGCTAGGTATTCAGAGGGAAAGACGGTGACGTCACTGCGCAGGCGAGCAGACACACCCTCTAATATCAGGCGTATGCCTTAAATATATTTAGATCTTTGAATTAATATCGTTATTGATTTCTTTAGCCTCACAACATTGTCCAATAAAACTCTTCTTGTGTCTAATTTTTAGTTAAGCAGGATTTGAGCTACAGACCAAAAAAAAACAGGATTCACTTTTTTCACATATTGACGATAATGATATCAGTAGCAATTTGAAATTATTCGTTGTTATTAATACATGCCATAGATTCGAACATGTTGTGATATTTAGAAATATAAAAAAGTCAATAGAGTGTCCATAATATTGTAACGCATTTGCCCTGGGCAGCGCCAAAGAGCGCCCGGCTGGGGTACGTGGTGAGGGGCAGGACAGAAGTGGTAAAGACTGACAGCAGGAACATTCCTGTTCTTTACTCAGCAGCTTATTAAAAACAGGGTGTTCAAACTGTTTTTTAACACAGAAGAGTGACAGCTTCACGTTGTGAATCTGTTTTTCCGTGTTTACAAAGTTGAATACAGTAATACTACCTGCTATATACAGTAGATACATATTTTTAGATATTTAAATCGTTAAATTTGTATCATTATTAATTTCTTTAGATACGTGATTCCATACTATATTCCCTATTATAAAATGGATAATTACAGTCCTGAAATCTGATTGGCTGACATACGTTCGAAGAAGTGCTGTATTCTCTAATATACGCACAACCCAGAATTTTGATTTCACTGTGTGATAAAGAAATTTTAAAGACTACTTCTTAGCGTAGATAAAAAGGCTTGGATTCTCATGTATCTGATATCTTTTTCCGTTGTCTTTGTTGCGCTCTTGAGGATCCTTCTGATATTTTGAGCTCTCGTTGAATGATAAGTGTTGCATAGTTTAAATCATTTTCATTCTTAGAAATTATGAAACGCTTGGTTAAAAGCAAAAGACTTTTAATGTCTGTTATAATAAAAGAAAAAGCCTGACGGACTAGGGATTGGATTGTTTTTCAGTGCTTGTACAATCGATGGAAATGTTCAAATAAATGTGCTAAAGAAATAAACAAAAAACAAGTAATTTATTCCTTTATTATATTGGCTAGCTAATGTCCTCTCTTTGCTAGTTACTCGTGGCTGTGTTTCTGCCACGAGGGACTATATTCTCAGGCGGAGGAACGTAAAGCAGCTTAATTTTCGTGTTAAATAATTAAATTAAAATTCATTCAATACAGCAATCACATATTTAGGGACCATTTTATAAAACGTTGATGCTTAAAATGTTTAGGGAAAAAGGAACTGGTGTGTATTTTTTCTTTAAACTACCAAGACCAGCCATGTACAGTACAGCTTACATACAATAATATGTTTATGTTCCTAAATTAATATTGTTTATGACCTTCAGATGCATTATGCTTCTCTTCTTTTTATGCTCAGCTACTAAAATTTCCCTTTAGTTGTAAAATTCCTTATAAATATTTAATACTAAGTGGATTAAAATGTGCACAGTAAAGACATTAAGTGTGTCTTGCCCCTGACAGTCATTTTGGCCAGCCAATCACGTTCCGCGGTATGATGCGTTATGACAAGCTATGACGTAGGAAGTTTGTACCTCCCACTTTGAATGGCTGCATCTGTATGCTCCAAAAATCATCAAAGAAAAGCCCTATTGATGCCAGGGAAAAATTCCAGAGTTATCATCTTTTTCTTGCTGTAGTAGTTGAAAGCCCAATTCATCACTGTGAAATAGTTTACTTGGGGAATCTTTGTTTAGATACATGTAAATATGCACAACACCTCCTCGTAAACATGTTTGTAAACATGTTCAATTCTCAAGAATGATAATGAGACTAAAAAAAAGTTTTATACTCAAGGATCCGTGGGCCAAACGTCTTGTTCTGACATTTCTGCTGGAAGGACAAAGCTGGACTAAGTTGATTTGTGGTCTGACTTGTTAGCAGCTTGCACTGTGATGGAAATGTCCTAGTGTTGAGTCAGAGGGCCAGGTTAGTTGAAGATAGAAGAGAAACCAATGAAAAGAAGTACAGTAGACGGTTCTCACTAGATGGTTCAGAATGAACTCAGCTTTAAGATGTCTCTTAGATGTCTCTAAAGTTGGGCCCCAGTTAGGCCTCTTTAGCTGCATTCCTCTGCCTTTACACAGATGTTAAAGCTGCTTGGCCAAGGAAACAGAAAAATGATTATAAACATTTAATAACCCTTGATTCTAAGTGTAATAATAATTGCCAGCAAAGTGCCCTACAGTATCTTTCAGAAATCTGTTGACTGTCACTCTGTTCCAGTGCTATGGCAAAAAGCAATAATTGTGCCAGTACCCCAGAAAGCCCTGTCCCTCAGATAACAGTGACTACAGGCCAGTAGCACTGACATCTGTTGTTATGAAATGTTTTGAGAGAATTATGGTATAAATGCTGTGCAGAGAAGTGAACAACGGACTGGATCCATATCGGTTTGCATATAAACACCGGCGGGACACCAATGATGCAATCAACAGCATTATGCATCTGGTTCTTAAACACCTAGAGGACCCCAATCCCTATATGTGGCTGCTGTTTGAGTACTTCAGCTCTGCATTAATACACTGCAGCCCCATCTATTGATAAGCAAGTTGAGGCGAATGTCCATTAAGCATTACATTATAAGATGGTATCACTCATTTTTAACAAACCGTACACAGTATATCAGGGTTAACAAAACTCTTTTGGAGTCACGATCAATTAGCACAGGTGCCCCCCAGGGCAGTGTGAGCTCTCCAGTTCTGTTCACACTTTATACAAATTATTGCACAATCAGTAGTCAAAGCAACTTCAACTTCAAATTCTCAGATGATACAGCTGTGCTTGGCTTAATGCATAGCGGAAGCAGTTCATCAGTGTACTGTACATATCAGAAATTCATAGGTTTGTGCAATGGTGTGACAACAATTGCCTAATTTTGAATGCTAAAAAAAACAAAATAAATAGTTTTTGATCCCAGAGCAGTAGGTGATCACTCGCATGTAGTAATCCACTCAGTTTGATTCATATAAGTACTTAGGTGTACACATAGACAGTAACCTGCACTGGACGACTCATGTTAAGAGAGTTTGCTCCAAAGTTCAGCAGCACTTATATTTCTTGCAAAGACTAAGAGTGTTTTATGTTCGATAGGAAATTATGCTTCTCTTTTACCATACTAATCGAGAGCATTATCAGATATGGTATAACAGTGTGGTTTGGTAATTTATCCGATCAATTATTGAAATTAGCTGTCTCATCCAAATAGCTTTGAAGGTCATGGGAGTGAAACAGCACCCCTCCCTGCAGACAATCTTTGAAAAAGCCCTGTAGGGAAAACCGGTTCAGGGACGCCAAATATGTAATCATAGTGGCTCTCTGAAGGCACCAGTTCTGTAGGGTTTGGGCATTTACTGAGACAATTATTAATTGTAGCAGTAAATCACAAAGTTGATTCTTTTGGTGGCTTTAGAATCCAACCATGCGACATAACTCAAACAACGCGCACACACAGGTACTAATACACGAGGATACATTTATTAATACATGGAATATGCATATAAACTTAACAGATCTTATCGAGAGGGTTATCAGAATACAAAAGGTATATTCGGTCAGTTACAAAGTGTTACACATATCAAGAGGACATACGTTCAGTATATCATTCATTTAGACCGTTTCGTAAAGTGAACTTGGTTACAACTTCTACATTAGATACTCAAAACAAGTACATAACTCTTAGGAATTAAATTGATATCAACTGGTTGGGATAACAATTGAATTCTCGAGCTGTAATGCATTGAAGTTGAATACTCATCCAATCTTTGGGGATTCAGATCTCCTGCGGGCACAAAGAAACAGTTGCAGGCTGTTGCTGTCCAATCCGCGCTCTCTGGCTCCGTGCCAGGCTGTGCTGTGCGGCTTGCGACGGTGCGCTGCTGATGCTCATTGTTGGCTTTAACTAGCAAAGTTTGTGCACAGGAGAAAAGATGACTGTGGGTCCCAGCAAGTCAGGAAGAGGACCGGTTCGTTCCTGATGAAGAGCTAGTTCTGAATAGTGATTCAGCTGTCCACAGTTCCGTCCTGTTCACGAGGCCTGCTGCTGGTTACTCTCTGGCAACCTCCACTCTAGACTCTTAGAACAAAGGAAAGTTCTGGCACTCGGACACACTGGCCGTTCCGTGGTTGTCCGGGCTGAGTCTCAGGATGGTCAGGAGGCGCGCTGCGAGAATGTCCTGCCCTTGGGAGCCTTCTGCTCCTGGGCCGTCCTGCCCTGGAATTCTCACAGAATCTTGTCTGAATCTGAATCTGAATCTCCCAGGCTCTCTGCGTTGCCTGTTTTCACTTGGAGGAACTTCAGCTCATTGATTGGCTGAAAGTTCCATGGGCATCAGAGTCCCACGTGGGTTACTCGGCCCTACCAGTCCCTGATTGGTTGATCAAGGTGAGATATGAGTCACTTAGTCCTGACACTTAGTAATGCAGTCCAGATGTCCAACTGGCACTCCCTAAACAGATAGGCGCCAATGGATGACCATTGATCATGATAGCCAGGCTTAGCTAAGTGCATCCCCCTTTGGGAGCTGTCCTTATCAAAAGAAACACTTAATTCTGCATTATTATTAAGCCTCGCCGCTACAGCCCTAATGAAACAGGCATAAAAATTAACATCAGATCCTTCCCACTTCCTCGATTCTGAATACCAACTTCTTCCATCTGGCAAACATTTTAGGGTTCCCAAATGTAAGTCAAACAGATTCCTTTGTTCCACTATCCATTAAAGCTGTCAATACAAATGACAAGAATAAACACAATTTTTGACCTTTACAATCCACTTGTGTGCAATATGTTTTGTAATGTGTTATAAATGTTACATGTATTTATGTGTTGTACATGTGCAATGGAGTGATGTGCAGTGTTTTTTTGCATTATATTTAAATGTACAGAAGTGCTGTGTGTCCACAAAACATTTTCCTCAGGGGACAATAAATCTTATCTTATCACTACAACAGAGCCCCAAATTAGCAATGCTCACCACTACTAAATCATGCCACCCTCAGCCCTTCTTCCTTTAAATTATATAGATGCATATTAATCACATTAATTTTTCCAGCACCTTGATTCATTTATGACCTCTTACATGTTACTAGAAAAACTAAAAACAGTAGTCACTCCTAAATGAAGGAACTATGAAGGAACTATATTGTTATAGCTTTAGGTGGCTTAGAAGTGTATCTTAGATTTTAGATAAAGTTTATGACACCGAGAAGAGTAAACACTTCTAACTTCAAAGGAGAGAGGATGTTTGCTGTGGTGTGGGAGATTCCTTGTGCAGAAACAATTGTAAAGTTTATCTTAGTATACCTAGGTAAGTTGTGGGTTAATGATTGCAAAGGAGCAGGACAGAAACAGAAAATATAAGATCAAATTAAGAGCACAAGGAAAATAAAAAAGAGAACAAGGAGGAACAGGGAGAGGAGAGAGACGTCTGGAGGAGTTGAGACTTGAAGTTCGTGCCAGGCGAGAGCCCCTACTTCTTGATCATTTAAACCAAAGCTGACTGAAACTGAGTATTTGAACTTTGTTAGAGAAAGGGTGCTATTCTATGTTTTTAGGGAACTTAGTAGCAGCCTGGGGTTTTCTGGGTGACCATAATGTTAGACTTCTGAAATGCCTTGTTTGTAAATACTGTACATAGAGTAACTTGTGTGTTGCGTGTAGTGTAGTTTGTGTTATTTTAATACTGTACATTTTTAACTATGTGTGCCTAGATTATTACTCCTCTCAACAAAGCTGTGCCAGAAAACAAAGAATTCATGAGCCTCTAATACGAGCTATTCGGGTAGATTCTGGAAGAAGTACTTTCATTTTGGGATAATGAAAAATTATTTCACTGTATATAAACTGCTCGTCAAATTCTGATTTTCACCAGTATCGTAACCCCCCATTTGTACACAGTATCTAGAGCCCTCCAACCCTGCAAGCTCTACCGGGCCTCTGCCACACTATACCCACAACAACAAGTTAGAAACTTATGTTTTGTTTATTTTTCTAATGCAATCTGGATAGAGCTCTCTACTCAAATGTACTGCGGCATTGTGAGTGCTTTACAAAAAATTGAATCCAATGTGATCCTTATCCAGAGCTCCACCTCACAATTGTTTTTCCTGGCAGTCAGCTGATTTATCAACAGGCTTAAAGAGAGCAGAAACGAAACTGAAAGCCAGCACACAGCCTCCCTCCCTCTGTTGAAACTTGTCAGTGTTTTCTTACCAGTGATTTTTTATTACTTGGGAAGTAATATCCATTGGACCAGGACATAAATCTTAGACATTTAGACTTGTATTTTATTAAATTACCATATTGAGTGTAGTTCACTGATACTTTGATCTGTTGGTGTAGAAACACATTCAACGTCTTAATGCAATGGTTGTTAGTATTCCGAAAACAAGGACAACAACAACACATATTAATGAAGGGAAAAATATCATTTTATTGTGCAGCTCAAGAAGGGCGACAAAACAGTTACAGATGCATTTTTTTCTTTCACAGAATTAATATCAAATACGATACATACAAGGAGAAAATGTAGTATAAAAAACAGAAGAAGAAAAATTAATAACTAATACCTTCTGTTTGGAATGTGAAAAAAGATCATTTCTTTGTGGTGGTAGTAGTAGTGATTCTTTCAACTGTTTTAACTGTGCTGACACGTGGGGTATCTTTGGCAGATACAGTGACTGACACGGTCTTGGTCTGTGTCTGCAGAGAAAAAAAGGTTAATGTTTTACTACAAATCAAGCTAATAGACAAGCAAGCAGGAAGAAAGATAATCATGTACATGGTCAGACAGAAAAGGAGACAAGCAAGAAGACTGACACAGAAATGAAGAGATAATATACTGTACACATAACACACATACAGTATAAACAGAAGTTTAGGCTAATACAGAAAATGCTATTCATATTAACCTGTGATGGTCCAACATAGCTCTTTACTGATTTTGAGAAAGACTTGCCCTGGAAGACATAAAACAATGAAAAACTTTACAAGGTCTTTCTTGTTAATGCTTTTGCAAATACTCACACTGAAAACTAAAACAATATTATTCTTAATCTTTAATACATGTGTACCCTCTTCTGTCAATACACAGACACAGATTGTGAGAAAAGCCTAGTTATCTGTGTATGTCCAAGATGATATATTTTCAGGTACCTGTGTCTCTAAAATGAGTTATGGTCACTTCCTGGTTGCAATCTTTACCTGGACTGTATTATTCAGGTACTAGAGGTCATGAAGAAATTATGATGGAATGAAAGCATGCTTGTGTGCTGCTGTAGTATACAGTACTTTCTGAACATTCTATGAAGTATATGATCTCAACAAGAAAGAAAAAAAATATATTTTTTTGTTTTGTAGTAACTCTAAGCTTCAATTTACTTCAATTTAATTGGACATTAATTATCTAAGACACAATGCAGAAAAACACATTGAAAATATGGATAACCTACCTTTCCACTCATGTTTCTATCTGAGCTTGAGTTGCAGTTTTTTTTTTCGTGACTGAGCTGAATTAGGAAAAAAGAAGCACCATAAAAACACTGTAGTAATGGAACAACACTTTTGCACAAGACAACCTGACTTGTACATACTTGTCTGAGAACATATTTGTTTTCATTCTAAATAGTGTTCTTTTAAAAATAAAAACTAACAGTATATTACCACATTTGTATCCTAGTTATGTGATCACAGTTTGTATGATGTTCTAAGACAATCAGGGTTAAAACTAGATAGAATTACATGTATTATTAGTATTATTTACAAGAAAGTCTAAGTGTCTCATCTTACCCAAGAGTCTTCAACAATCAGTTTATGTATTTCACCATAGCTTAACATTTTTAAATGAAGGGATATAATTTTGGAATATTAGGTTTGTAGGATTTACATATAGAGATTTGTTATTTATAATAATAATACATTCCTTATGTGTACTGTATATTGTGCTTTTTCTGGACACTCCACTCAAAGAGCATTACAGGTAATGGGGATCCCCTCCACCTCCACCAATGTGCAGCCCCACCTGAATGATGCAACATCTTGTGCTGGTTTGACTGAACTTACTGTATTATTCTGTCACCAGAGGAAAAGGAACAAATGTTCCCTCAGATATCTACAGTAACACTTGAGGTTATATTATGACCTATATTAAAAACGTATGTTACAGACTGGTCAGGTTTGACAGCATGAGAAGGGAAAAACTGTGCAAGCACCAAATTCAGAAGGAAAACTCTGCATTGGTTCTGTACTGTATATTGTCTTCAAGCCTTAGCCTTTAGCTGTTTCCTGCAGTGACTCTGATCTTTTGCACATTTGTTCATCTTTATTTGCCCTTCTTCTTCAATCATTCCCTCAGCCTTTCTCTCACTGGACTGGGTTTTCAGATTATGCACCTGTCCGCTCTCTCTCTTTCTCACAGAACCCTGGCTGGTCATTGACGGCAAACAGCATGAGAAAACCAAGCTCTAAAGACAACTGCTGTATCCAAGACTATGGGGCCCATTTGGTGGTTCTTTCTCTAGTGGGAACTTCCAGGGGATTTTTGACCTTGATAAATGTGACAACAATAACTTAATTCTGAATGTTAAAAAAATAAATAAATAGTTTTCGATCCCAGAGCAGTTGGTGATCACTTACAAGTAGTAATCCACAACAAATTTATCACTCAGGTGTAACGAACAGTTCTTTCCGGACCCTATGTGGACGACACAATCCGACGAAGTGGGGAAACACTGGGGAAACGTCATGCAGGAAAACGGGGCTGAAGACAGGGGGGCGTGTCCAAGGTGCGCTGGTGCACGGGGGAGGTGTGGCCGAGGCGAACAATCCCAAAGAGTAATCCATAGAGTATCCAAAACACGAAGGTAAGTCCAAAACCAGGAGATCCATCAGAACTCGGAATTAAAACCACGAAGGCCGGGTCGGAACCGGCGGACGGGGAACGGGAACGGAGGTTAAAACCTTAAGGGGACCAGGCGCTTCCTGGTCCCGGACTCGCACGATATGGAAATCAGATGCAGAGCCCGGAAGAGCGTCAGCGCCTGGCTTTTAAGGTGGGCAGGGAATAGGGCGCAGGTGCATGGAATAAAGTCTTGAGTGATAGGGCTGGAGCACCCTTAAGGAGGGGGAACTAATATCGTGACATCAGGTTGATTCATATAAATACTTAGGTGTACACATAGACAGTAACCTGTGCTGGACTACTCGTGTTCAGAGTGTTTGCTATAAAGTTCAGCGGCATATATAGTTATATTTCCTGCGAAGACTAAGAGTGTTTGGGATTCGACAGGAAGTAATGCTACTCTTTTTCAGTGCTGTAATAGAGAGCATTATAAGATATGATATTTCAGTGTGGTTTGGTAATCTATCAGTTCATTTTAAATCGCAAATTACCCGCCTCATCCAGACAACTTTGAAGGTCATGGGAGTGAAACAGCATCCCTCCCTGCAGACAATCTTTGAAAAATCCATAATCAAACACGCAGGGGAAATTGTATCAGATCCTTCTCACATCCTCAACTCTGAATATGAACTTCTTCTTTCTGGCAAACATTTTAGGGTTCCCAAATGTATGTCAAACAGATATAAACATTCCTTTGTACAGTATGTGTTATACTGTACATGTGCAATAGAATGATGTGCAGTGTTTTTCTTATTTTGTGTATTAGAATATGTGCAATGTTTTTCTTTTCTTCTCTTTTTTTTGCATTCTATTTAAATGTACAGGAGTGCTGGGTGTCCATAAAACATTTCCCTCAGGGGACAATAAAATGTTATCTTATCTCAAGTATTAGCTTAATTGTGTGCTTATCCCGGATCACAAAACTCCTCACCATGTCCTGAACCCAGAAACCCAACAGATGATTGTTATCTTGTCCTTTTGGTCAGTACCCTGTAAATTGTATTCCTGACTAAACAAACTTTTCATAAACATTTTCTTCATCAAAGTGTACACAAAGTTTACATGGTCTCTTGCTGTTTGTTTTGGAAAAGTTTTGACATGCTCATTTTAACTATATTAATTTTATATACTTTATAAAAGCATAAGAAGTTGTAACTTTTTCCATGAATCCGTTGACTTTATTGTTGTAATGAATAGTGAAATGCTTGGCTTTTCCAAATTGAACAATGCTTTGGTTCAGTAGTAGAGTTCTCATCTGCCACCTAGAACATCAGTTTTCAATACCTGGCCACTACCTAAGTTTTAATTTTAACAAATAAAGACACTTTGTTTACTAATAAAGTATTGTTACAGCTACAGGTGACTAGGAAGTCTAGAATTTAGATGAAGTGAGTGACACCTGGCAGTGAGAATGTTTTCAGCTGTAAAGTAGAGGGGATGTTGTCTGAGATGTGGGGGGCAGGGGAGTTTACCTTGGTTAACCTAGTTAATTAAGTTGTGGGTACTGTAAATGGTTGTCCAGAAGGAGCAGTCCAGAAACACATCATATGAGATCCTCAGTGTAGCATTGGAAGTTACTGTGGTGCCTCTTGATGATGTGTCTAAGGAGTGTCGTCCATGAAAAGAACCCTGTGGCATGCCATATGTTTCTAAGGATGTAAAAGATAAGTCATTGTTTAACTGTACAAATTGCAATCTATTTATTGTTAGACCATGATATCCTGCAGTGCTGTGTGATAGCTGAAAGGCTGGATTCCAAGCACAGGGCTTCAGGCTTCACTTGGTGATTTCAGGAAGAGCTGAGAAAGCAGGGGTGAAGTTGTACTGGAGGTTGTGAAGGACTGCCCAGGGGCTGTGAAAGCAGACTGACTGAATCGGATCTGCCCAGGAAAGAGGCAGACAGGAGAACGACTGCTGGGATACAGACAGTGAAGCTGACAGGAGTATAGCTGTCCAGGATATGGGCAGACAGGTGTCATTGCTGGCACCACTGCTGAGACATGACTTTCTGTTTCTCTGTGAGTGAATATTCAATGCAGAACTGATCACCACATGGCTTTCAGTGGCTCATGTCAGAACACTGGTCTAGCATTGATTCAAAATGTGCTCTGTCGAATGTGTCATTTTAAAATATTTTGTGTTACAAGATAAAATATGAACATTTTTTTCTGGATACACTCTTGTATGTTTAGTAAAATTTGAACAGCAGAAAACACTATCACATGGACAAAACACTATTGTATTCAGAATACTTACTTAGCTGTAACAGTAAATTGCACATGTTTACCTTGGCTATTAGGAACCTTAGTCTTCAGCACATGCAATACATTCATTTACATAAAACAATGTGTACATAAAAGCATTCAGGGTAAACTCATGAGAGTCTGCCTAGATAGAGATGGCTGCTCATTACATGAGAATTATTAGCCTATAGCAAGTATGACAAAGTGATACATAAAAACAAGCATAATACACTTAGTATGGGATCAGTTACACTAACTTGCACATCAATCTCATTAACATATTCAACATTCAGGTGCTCACAAGTAAATACTGCTACAGGAATTAAGTTGATACCAACATATGTTAAGATAACAATTAAGTTGTTAATTAGGAGTAGTAATGCTGAATATTTAATTATACTCACCCATAATCATGGATTCATAACTCCCAGGCAGAGGGATAGGGGAACTGCTGGCTGTGTATCTTCCAGCACTGTCCAATCCGTACTTTGCTGGCTTCATGCCACTGCAGCCCAAGGGCAGTTTGAGGTAAAGAGCGAGAGAGACGGATCCTGCTGTAGCCTCCTGCTGACAGTCAATCCTCTCAAGTGTGGTGTCTGGATTAGCATTGAGCTCAACTGAGGCAATGTCTGTGCACAGAGTGGTGACCACCTAGTCATTGTGAGTCACACATAAAGGGGAGAAAGTTGCTTTACTCCCAGCATAGCAGCTACTGCTGAATAATATTATATTCAGGTGTGTTGACAAATCACTCAGGTGCATGGTGGTAGTTAGCTGGTTGTGAGGTCCTGCTGTAAACTAGACCTCAAGTAGAATTCAGGCTTTACTTGGGGTTCACTTTCTAACCCAGCGCTTTGAGTTTAGACATACAAGTGTGGCAGGCAAGTGGTTCTGTTGTCAGTCATCCAAATTGGCTCAGCAGAAAGCAGTAGAGTTAGAGGTGATGCCATCACTTTTTCATTGGGGAAAATACAGTTGGTGTTTGCTCAAGTCACCAGCTGGAATAGGTCCCTACACCTTGCAGGATCCCGACTGGCTGATCATCTTTTTGGATGATTAACCATGGCCCTGTGAATTTTAAACCTGTGCCTATGTCCCTCTGGTAGACACCCAGGTGCCAGCACTGGACATCTTAGGGAGTATTGACCGTCCTGGGAAAAATCTTTATCTAGAACACAAACTCATCTCCTTTACTTTCCCACACCCAAAGACTGCTAGGTCATTCTGTGGCTCATATCACAGAAATGGACCTCACTGGAGTTTCACAACAATCCCTCTTTCAGATGCTCATCAATAAGCCTTGCTGCTGCAATACACCATTGTGGACAGGTGCCATATAGTAGTGATGCTTACATAACTAGATAAGTAAACAGGGAGAAGAGTTTTTTTTTTAATTGTGCTAATTTTGTTACAAGTGTTAAGATTGTAGCAGAAGATCCCAGGGTGTTCTTGAAAACAGTAGGGGTGTTACCCTTGCATCCTGGCCAAATTTACCATTGGCCTTTACCAATCACAGCCTCCTAATAATCCCCATCTATAAAATTGGCGCACTGGTGCACTATGGCTGCCGTTGCATCATCCAGGTGGGGCTGCACACTGGTGGTGGCGGAGGGGATCCCCATTACCTGTAAAACTTTTAGGTTGGAATTCTCCAGAAATGCACAATATAAGTGTAAAGAATTATTATTATCAATTCCTGTTGTTTCTGTCTTACAATACTATTTTTACAAGACAGCAAACATTTGTTAATGACATGACTATGAGTCTTGATGAATTCTTGTTCATGCTTCGGAGGAAGTTTACAAAGTTGTGTTGCAGTGACCCATAGTTGCCCCAGCACTATCTAATGCAGCTTTCTAATGCAATCTGGATAGTGCTCTCTACTCAAATGTACTGCAGCATTGTGAGTGCTTTACTAAAATTTGACTCCATCGTGATCCTTATCCAGAGCTCCACCTCACCACTGTTTTTCCTGGCAGTCAGCTGACTTATTAACAGCCTTGGAGAGAGCAGAAACGAAACTGAAAGGCAGCACACAGCCTCCCTCCCTCTGTTGAAACTTGTCAGTGTTTTCTTACCAGTGATTTTTTATTACTTGGGAAGTAATATCCAATGGATCAGCACCTAATTCCTAGACAATTAGACATGTATTTTATTAAATTACCATATTAAGTGTAGGTCACTGATACCTTAATCTGTTGGTGTAGAAACACATTCAATGTTTTAATGCACTGGTTGTTAGTATTCTGAAAACAAGGACAACAACAACACATACCAATGAAGAAGAAAAAAATATAATTTTTATTGTGCAGCTCAAGAAGGGCTACAGCACAGTTACAGATACATTTTTTTATTTCACAGAATTAATCTCAAATAAGATACATACAAGGAGAAAATGTAGTAGAAATAACAGAAAGAAAACATATTTATGTGAGGTGGTTGTACTAGTGATTCATTCAACTATTTGGACTGTGCTGGCATGTGGGGTATCTTTGGCAGATATAGTGACTGACAGTCTTGGTCTGTGTCTGCAGAGAAAAAAAACAAGGGTCAAGTATTATTTTAAATCAAGCTAATAGACAAGCAAGCCTGCAGAGAGACAAACATAGATAGAAAAGCAGACAAACACGAAAAAGAAGACTGACAGACACAGAAATGGAGATATCATATACACATGGATTAACAAAAGTGCTGACACACATATAAACAGAAGTTTAGGCAAATACGGACAATGTCAGTCATATTTACCTATGATGGTCCAACATAGCTCATTACTGATTTTGAGCCTTAAGACTTGCCCTGGAAGACATAAAACAATGAAAATATTTTCAGGTCTTTCTTGTTAATGTTTTTTCAAATACTCACACTTCTTTAATACATGTGTACCCTCTTCTGTCAATACACAGAAACTGCGATCGTGAGAACAGCCTAGTTATCTGTGTATGTCCAAGAATATATGTCTTTAGGTACCTGTGTCCCTAAAATGAGTTATGGTTACTTCCTGCAATCTTTACCTGGACTGTATTATTCAGGTACTAGAGGTCATGAAGAAATTATGATGGAATGAAAGCATGCTTGTGTGCTGCTGTAGTATACAGTACTTTCTGAACTTCCTGTAAAGTATATGAGCTAAACAAGAAAGCAAAACAACAAAATATATATTTTTTTGTTTTGTAGTAACTCTAAACTTCAATTTCACTTTAATTAGGCATTAATTATTTTAGACATGATGCAGAAAAGCACATTGAAAATATGGATAACCTACCTTTCCACTCATGTTTCTCTCTGAGCTTGAGTTGCAGGGTTTTTTTTTCGTGAATGAGCTGAATTAGGAAAAAAAGAAACATCATATAAACATCGTATTTATGGAACAATGCCTTTGCACAAAAACAAACTGACTTGTACATACCTGTACGAGAACATATTTGTTTTCATTCTAAACAGTGTTCAGTTGAAAAATAAAAACTAACAGTATTACAACATTTTTATCCCAGTTATGTGATCACAGTTAGTATAATGTTCTAAGACAATCAATCAGAGATAAAATTACATTTATTATTAGTATTATTTACAAGAAAGTCTAAATGTCTGACCTTTCCCAAGAGTCTTCCACAATAACTGAAGACTATAGAGGTTTGCTTTCGATTGCATTAATTCACCTGGCCAGGGTGTTAAGAGTACCAGCCAATCACCTTATTCTTCTCACAGGAATGTGACTTCAGTTTTCTGTGTTCACTGTGGTAAAGAAATCATGCAGCACAGTTACATTTAATTTTACATTATTCTCAATGAACGTTTAAAGACTTTGCTTTTCTAAAATGTTTTACTAAAATGATATTGTAACGCAACGGGGGCTCTGGCGGGCGCCCTTGCCGCATCTGGTCGGCCCCATCCCGACTGGAGGCTCGAACCCGGGACTTCCGCGTCTCTCTGCAGCGACCTAGCCCCGTGAGCTAAAGAGAGATCTCTCTTTAGCTCACGGGGCTAGGTCGCTGCAGAGAGACGCGGAAGTCCCGGGTTCGAGCCTCCAGTCGGGATGGGGCCGACCAGGTGCGGCAAGGGCGCCCGCCTGAGCCCCCGTTGCGTTACATTGGTGTCAGAAGCGGGGTGGGATAGCCCTTCGCCGGGGACGGCGATTTAAGCGGGGGAGAGTGTAACGCTTACGGCCGACAAGCAGTGTGTGTAAGAGCCGGCGTACCAGAGCGGGTGACGTCACCGCCCTTCCCTGTGATAGCAGGACCACAGCTACTGGGCTGTGGAGAGATCTCTCTTTAGCTCACGGGGCTAGGTCGCTGCAGAGAGACGCGGAAGTCCTGGGTTCGAGCCTCCAGTCGGGATGGGGCCGACCAGATGCGGCAAGGGCGCCCGCCTGAGCCCCCGTTGCGTTACAATATTAATGAATATGTTACATCAACGGCTTAGAGACCTATTGATCTGTCACCAGATGAAAAGAAACTAATGCTTGGGGTTATATCATGACCTAAATTTAAAAAAAATGTATGTTAAAGGCCGGAAAGGTCTATACATCTAGAAGCCTGCAGGAAATCATACCATTACATTAGACCATTAGGTGGTTTGAATCTTAGGCCCGATGAAGCCATCTCAGTGGAGCACAGTCTATCATCAGGTGAATGGATGGCCCAGAAGGTAAAACCACAGGGCAGCTGTTATCCATATGATCACTAAACAATGTTTTTCTATTGTGTTATAGTTTTGTTTCCAGGCTAAAAGCTTTCTACTGGGAGGTGGGTGATGGGGCTTCCTGAGATAATACCGTGCCCAGTCCGATTGCCACAATAATAGTCTAAAAGAACAAAGCAGGAACTTAACAGAGGAAGGCAGTCTTGAACTGTCTTGCACTGTTCTTCCACACAGCTGTATATAAGGTACTCTTTTTCAGTTAGGTTTGTGACTGAGAAAAATGTGACTAAAACTCTAGTAGAACCCTGGAACCTCTAGAAATTCCTGAATTCTTTTTTTCACTTGAGCAGTGAATAGTTGACGCTGGTTGCCACCATTTCTCTTAAGGGTACTCTCAACCAAAGATGTACCCCCATACTGTACTTTGCCTCAGTTCTCCCAGTTGCACATTTGCCATGGCAGTTGTGAGAATTGTTATCTTTACACTACACTGCAGATGCCTCGTTGGTTCATCATTCTTTGTGTGATAGTAGTAAGGAGATACACAGTTCATCAAACTTTTGACAGGTGCTACACCCCTACTCCTATGTCTATATCTGGGAGTCCATCCTGCCCCCTTTTCCTATGCCATAGATTGACGTTACCCTCAGCACGTATGTGCGTTTGTTGCTGTGGGAGGTGCGACTTGCCCGGCCATGTCATCTCTCGAGTTCCAGGTCCATTACAGTCCTAAGGCGGCGAGGAGCTATGGTTGTGTGCTGGTGCAGGACACGAGGGCCATTAGTGCAAACCTGAGCTGCCGAGGTGCGCGAGTGGCTGAATGGAAGAGAAATACAACACTGGTCCCAGACATTGACTGGCAATAGCAGGCCAATTTAGTGGACATTTGCCAGTATTCAGAGTTCAACGATGGGCTTAGTTACCTTTTAACCTGTATAGATGCCTTGTCCAAGTACGCTTGGGCTGTGGAATTAAAATCCAAGTCCGGAGAAGCTGTGACTAGTGCTTTTCGAAACATTCTCACGAGAGGGTTGTTTACCCAGAAAACTCCAGACAGACGAGGGTAAAGAATTTCTCAACAGACCCCTCCAAATATTTCTGAAGCGTGAAAACATTGAAAAAGAGGCTCTGAAATTGCTAAGCTGCACATGGCATCTGCAGCTAAAAACATGGCCAAAGACATCGTGTGTAACGTTACTAGCACTGTTGTGTCTAAAGTGTTCTGCAGCAGGAAGGTTTGGGTCTGGTATATGTCAAAAGGACCACCAAGTTGTTGTTATAGTCCTTCCCCTTGCGGGAGAACATCAAGGGGAAAAGAAGGACATCACTCATTCAGGTCCTGGGGCTGCCGACACTTGCTAAAAGAAGAGCTAAGCAGGATGGCTAAAAAAAAAAGCAGGACGAATAAGAAGAGGACCACGGGACACAGGACCCATCGAGATATATTTTAATCATGGCCTTTGTTCACTGCAAGTCCGTGGAATGTGGCAAGCCATATATTCCAATTAGCCCTCACTTAAACCAGCACAGAGAAAAGCTTGTTCATAGAAATGCCACCCCTCACGGCCATCACAGAAAACGCGCATTTGCATTTTTTCATCACGGGCAACGGAGAAGAGTATAAACAATATGCTGCTCTATTTGACCTGTAAAAAAATGGATACCGACAGCTTCAACATTGATGCTGGAGCCCGACAGCCTGGTGAATTACCCTATCGCCTTCATCTTCAGTCAGGTCAACACAAAACACCAACATTTATCTCTCTCCACATCTCCTAAAAGATTGCTGTTATACAGTAGTTCTTCCCCTTGCAGGAGAACACGATCAACACAATATCAAACAGAAAGATACAACTTTCTCACAAAAACCACAGCCGCCAGCCTTCTGATGGAAATTGATATCTTCAGAAATTCAGTGAGACAGGACATGTTGTAGTATGAGTTATACTTTACTTGGTCATAATGCACTTAAGCATGAATATACATTTTACAATGTAGATCAGGTGGGTAGCTGCGTCAGCATGCGTAGGCTGCAAAGGAACAAGTAATAGGTTTATTCCTGCTGGAAGCATTTTACAATGTAGGGTACATAACAATTCACACAGTTCAAACTTGAAGAGCAGTGCCGCTCACTGTAACAACATAAAAATGGTTAAACTTAAATAATCGTAACCAAGATAGCTGACTCTGTACAGCAGCATCCTGGTGCCACGAGGGAAAAAAATAAAAAATAAAACACATACACAAGACATTTTTCTCCTAAGTAGAGCTTTTTATTTACTAATTAGGACTTCATAAACATAAAAAATATTTAAAGGGATTTTTAATATTCAGCACACTAAATATTTAACATACTAAATTTAACATTCCCGTACATATGGCAGGTTTCATCATGGACATTTCATCATGGACCCAGTAAACAGCATAAACCTTACAATAAAATTGCTGGCTTGATAAACCCAGTTCATTCCACGCATTGCATTGTAGATATCTGATGAATTATAATTAAAAATATATTCTTCTCAGTGTAATATCTCATACAGTACATCCCCAATACAAACTGTGATGCACAATGGTGCAATAGTGTGAAATGCTTCCATGAGCTTGGGCAGTCACTAATTGACTGCAGTATAACTCAATTGTTGCTTTTAGAACGGACTCTCCTCAACCACCACCAATGTGCAGCCCCACCTGGATGATGGAACAGCAGCCATAGTGCACCGGAACGCTCCCCACACACCAGCTCTCAGTGGGGAGGGAGCTATGCAGAATGATGAAGCAGTTCAGAGATTTAGCACTGTTCTTGTTCTTGTTCTTCAAGCATGACAAACCCATCTCTTAGTTGCAAGTAAAAATCTTCTTCCTCACAATAGAACGTTTGTTATTTCTATTTTGAAAAAGTATAGTACTATGTATACCACACCTGAAGAAGGCTCCACGGCTGAAACGTTGTGTTTTCTCTCTTCTTTTTTTCAGCATGGGATAAACCTATTACTTGTTCCTATGTATACTGTTATATATACTGTATACATATACAGTATATAGCTGTTAGCTAACAGCAATATCAATCTGCAACTCACAACTGGCAGCCCCATTGAACCTAAGCAGGTGTGAGCCTGGTCAATACCTGTATGGGAGACCTCCAGGGAAAAACTAAGGTTGCTGCTGGAAGAGGTGTTAGTGGGGCCAGCAGGGGGTGCTCACCCCGGTGTCCTGGCCAAATTTACCATTGGCCCTTACCAGTCATGGCCTCCTAATAATCCCCATCCTCCCCACTGATGCTAATGTGTGGTGAGTGTTCTGGCGCACTATGGCTGCCGTCGCATCATCCAGGTGGGGCTGCACATTGGTGGTGGTGGAGGGGATCCCCATTACCTGTAAAGCGTTTTGAGTGGAGTGTCCAGAAAAGTGCTATACTGTATATGTGTAAGCAATTATTCTTATTACTGTATATATATAAAAAGCTATCTATTTGGGTTTTTGTTTTCGAGCAAAATATTACATTTGATGTAAAGGGCATTTAATACAATTATTAAAATGTTGCTTTTCTGAAAACGTACAAGTAATTGTCATACTTCCAGAAATGTACTGTGGTGGAGGTGGAGTTTTACTGAAATTACTCTCAGATATGCAGTGAAAATGAAAGTAAAGTCTACAGCAGTCGTCATTAGCGGTCAAACCAGGAAGTCAGAAAAGGGAGCTACTCTGCTTCACTAGTTGTATTTGTATTTGTAAATTCTTTATACATTTAATAAAAAGAAAAAAAAGGAGCTACAGGTGAAATATGGATTAAGAGAGTCCGGTAAGTACTGTATATAAAAGCTGAAATTGGTAGCGGAACTGAAAGACAATCGATGGTGTAAACTGATGTTAAAACGTTTGTGTTACGTGAGCCGGGTAGGTCTCCCGTGGGAGGGGGGTGTTGAGCCGAATCCGGAAACAGGACCACAGACAGGGTTCAGAAAAGACGCACAGGGTTTATTGTGAAGCCAGTGAGGGGTTACAGTTCGTGATCCGGTGCGCAGGGGAAAGCAGCCTTAGGCATCCAAGTCCAGGCAGGTCCAGGCGGGTAGTCAGAGAGTAGTCCGAGATCCGAAAAGCCAGGCTGCCTGTGTCACGGAGCACAGTGGTCGGTACGCTATTTTCAGAGCCTCTGATTGGGAAAAAAAGACCTGCTGATCTGTCCTACAGTGCATACAGTAAGAGGAAGAGAAAATACTGCTGTGAAGCTCCCTACATTATGCGACGCGAATGATCCGAAAGTGTATGTAAATAGCCGAATTTCAATCAAAATAAAAGTTCTTCAGCTACCACAGTAGCGTATGATGAGTATAACAACATTAAGCGAAGTGACAAGCAACTGAAACACTTGCTTTGTTATTTCTTCGTGGTTAACTGTAATTCCTTGAACATTCTCCCAAAATGTTATAGGGTACTTTTTTAATTGTAAATTGCCTCCACTAATCCCCAAGTTTAACAGATCTAAGATTATTAGACGTTTTTATTAATTTTACAGCACCTTTCTTCCATTTATACTCCTGTAAAAATACATTGCTATATTTTTTTCTTAGAAATGTTTTATCTGTTCAATGAAAAAGTTTTTAAGATGCAAGCTTTTAAAGGAGCTGTATCTGATATTTGTAATTAAATCAAATAATTTGTTATATTTTAATTCAATATTTTTTAAAACTATAACCAGGGACAAAAACATATTTCTTGCACCATCAAAAGTGGTAAACCATACAATGTTAATGTACAATGTTAACTGGGACTGTGCAGTGATGAACAGGGAGTGGTCTCACTCCCGTCCTGACCAAACAAAAATTTGTGCCTCTCCAAAAACACCTCAAATCTTTTCTTCTGACCCTCAGCTAATAGAAAATCAGAGTGCTTTTATACACAGCATGGTTTTATTACACAGATAAGTGTCCTTGCCAATGTTGCTGGGATTTATAGGAACACTTCCTGTTCCTAGCCTGGGACCATGCAGTGATGGACAGGGAGAAGTGTGAACAACAACCGTGATCCCAACCAAAGTAATGCTGACACTGAAGATCAAAGTATTGTGACCAAAACCATAGCTGTGACACGGAGTAACCATACAATAAATTAAAAAAATGGCATAGAGAGGATGACTATCAATGTTCTGAAAAGGAATAGATACTGTAATGCATCTGTAAATCACCCAACAGACAAAAATAAAACAAAGGTGGAGTGCGATGCTTGTAATGAGTGGTTTAACTTTGTGTAGGTATTACACAGAATGGCATAGATATAGAATCTGTAGGGTTTCTGTGTCGCTCAGAAAAATGTGATGTTAAAGTCACGGCATTAAAAACTGGGTTTGGTTTCATGAACAAATGTGAAGCAATCAGCAGTGTAATACATAATAAGTCAGATGTAACTAAAAAAAAGGTAAGATTGATGTATCACATGTGAGCATTGGTGCTCAAACACCACTGGATTATCTCATTTTTGGGGCTTATTGTGCTAAGACAGACAATAAACAGATGGTTTCCCAGGATATGGAGGTCGAGCTAAATGGTGACACAGAACTGGAAATTAGTGGAAAGTAGTATTACATGTAGTGCATCTGTCACCCAAGGATATTGTTCCTCATGTCATTCCCTCCAAAAGTGAAATGCACAGTATGGATGCCTGCAGAAGTGATGTCGATGGTATGAATCTAAATGGTAGCTGTTATGAGAACACCCCTGAAATTAAAACACACAATAAGGCACCCAGACGGTACTGAGGACCTGACACTAGATTGCGAGCACAGTGGTGAGCACCAGCTATAATAACCCAGGAAACTTGCTGAGTGTTGATGTTGATTTTGGATGCATAGAGAATGTGAATTCTCCATTTCTTGACCATTTTAAAAAAAATGTACATTTAGGCAATGGCAGATATAAACAGACAGGAGAACAAAGGGCCCAATGCCTATTTTGGTTCAAAACTTTTTTGGAAAACAAAATAATTTCCTGTCATCAATCCCAATATGGATGGACATACTAATGGGCAGATTTCAGCAATGGTCAGCTTTTAAGATCACATGGCCTCAGCTTTCATTTTTACGCTGACTATACTCAAATATACATCCATACCAAACCTGACACTGATGTGGCTGTCTCTATTCTATCTAATTGCATCTCTCACATAAAAATTTGGATGACTCAAAACTTCCTTCATCTTAACTGCGACAAGACTGAAGTCATGCTTATTGGCACCCCCCATCAACTTTGTAAAGCCAGTCCTGTATCTATCTATCTGTAGATGGTTCTGTACTTGAGCTTCAATCAAAATTGAAAAACCTTGGGGTTATATTAAATTCTGGCTTAACATTCGACCCACATGTGCAGCATACTGTCAAAACATTTTTTTCACCTCAGAAATATCGCTAGACTATGCCCTATGCTATCACTAACTGTGGCTAAAAAGCTTATCAACACATTTGTGTTCTCTCAAATTGACTACTGTAATGCTCTCCTTGCTGGGGTATCTAATTCTACTCTGAACAAACTGCAGTATGTCCAAAATTCAGCAGCCAGAATCCTGACCAGGTCTAGTGCACGTGTTCACATTACTCCTATCCTGGAGTCCTTGCACTGGCTTCCGGTCAAATTCCGTGTAGACTTTAAAATCCTCATGCTCACCTATAAGGCTCTGCATGGCTTGGCACCTCAGTACCTGTCTGAACTATTATCGCCCTACTCCCCACCTCGCAACCCTCGCTCTTCTAATTCTGCTCTCCTTACTGTCCCCCAAGCTCGTCTACATTGTATGGGTGACAGGGCCTTCTCCTGTTATGCCCCCAAGCTCTGGAGCTCACTGTCCAAGGATATCAGAGAGTCACCTTCTCTAAACTCCTTCAAATCCAGACTCAAAACCCTCTTCTTCAGAAAAGCCTTTACTGAACTGGTTCTATTCTTCACCCCTCTGCTTTTCTTAGTACCACCATCCACGGTCTGCTCTGTACAGGGTATATTGTAATTGTGTTTTATCTTGTGTATTCTTTTATTTATTGTTGTTGTCATCCTGTAAAGCGCTTTGAGAAGCCACCTTTAAAGGTGCTATATAAAATAAAGTTTTTTTATTATTATTATTATAATACCAAAAAATAGATGGACTACATCACATTCTGAGGTAAAGATCAAAATGAATGTGTGGAAAGGTTAGGAACTCTTTACAAAGAACATGAAAGGGAATTTTGTGAAAAGATAAGACTGAATTTGTCTAGAATAAGTAAGTCTCCTGCTCTTGTGGTAGAGGAAGAATGGAACAAAAAAAGAAAATTCCACAACATTTCAGGCATACCAAAAAACCCCTATCAAGACAATCAAAAAAATGTTAGTCTAAATGATAAATGCAAAATTAATGGTCATCCAAATGATCATAACAATCCACTTATCATTAAATTTTCAAAAACAGGTCAAATTGGCAATCTTGATTGGGTCAATAAAACATGTAGATTTGAGAATGCCCTAAACAAGTGCTGTTTGTTTGAAAATTGATCAACTTCAGTGTTACCCATGAAAAATGTATAAAGCATCTGCCTGATGTATTGAATGTATGTAGAAAATAAACTGTGACTCTACTACTGTAGGTGGGAAGGAAATGCCTTATAATGCTGTATTCCTATTTGTATTCTGATACTATTAGCATAATATAATTGAATTATATTTTATATGAAACTCCTGAAGAATCATTTTTAATAGCATTTTAGTTGCATCAAAATGCAAAAATTTGTGTTTGGTGTTTCCTTTGTTTTGTCCACTTTATTACTATTCTGATTTATTTACTATTCTGATAATATTTAAAAACAGCACTTGAAAGCACAACCACTTTTCTGACTATATGAAGAGGAAACAGCTGTGACTGGGTGGATGCAGGCAGGGCTCTTCCACAGGGGCCTGTATGCAGCCTGTCTGTGTCTTTCTACACCTGTATCCCTGAGCTGTTCTGAAAGCTACTTAGTCTCCAGGATTGAATCTTTTCTTTATATGCACTGCCTGACTGAGGGACCTTACAGAGGCAAAAGTGTTTTTTTTTCTGAAACCCTGACAGAACGTTCTGCACATTAACAACATTGAAACATTGAACATTGCAAAATTGTTCTGAGACTTAGATGAGGATCTGATCACACTTTAGAAATCAATGCAGCTATACAGAAAACTCGAATAATGACGACTGATGACTGAATATTTATGACAGTGAGAATTGTAGTTCTTAGCTCATTTGTTTAGTGCCACAAGTTCAACTAAAAACTACAACCACTTCTTAGTGATGGGTGCTTAGTAAGAAGAATGGTAACATAAAATAACATATTTAAACAGTCATAGACTTAGTACCCACTGTATACATCCAAGAAGAAGAAAAAAAGAAACCAGAGGTGTGAAAGAGAAATCCAAAGCCAGATGAGAAGAGAAAAAGGTGTGTGAATAGACAGAAGAGGGAAGCCGCAGTCTTCAAAGTCTTTCACACCTCTTTGTCAAACTGCCAGCTCTTAAAGTAAATCAAGAAGGGCAGCCAGGGCAGAATATAATTTTGGAGTCCAGTAACTGAGGGAAAACCTATCTAAACCAAAGTAGAAAAAGTACATTACATCCCTTACCCAGTGACTGAGAGTGGGTGCAACTAGCACAGATAGGAGATACAGTATCACAGCTGTTATTGCCAACTGTGTGCTGTGTCTTCTCAAAATTGCTGGTTAATGGTCATGAATGAATTGATAGTGCCCTGGATATCAGTTATTTTTCATTTTTAGCTATCACTAGCATATATATATTTATATTAATTAATGTAATCAAAGTTCAAGTTTATTGTCATTATACTCATATTCAGGTATATGGTATAACGAAATGCTATTTAGCTAGCTCTTGGACAATAAGTAGTACAAAGAAAAATTGTATAATTGTACAATTGTATAACAAAAGAAAGACAGAGACAACAGGCAATGTGCAAAAAACAACAACAGGCAATGTGCAAAAACAACAACAGGCAATGTGCAAAACAACAAAAAGGTAACAGGTTATGTGCAAAATCATGCATCAACAGAATGAAATAAAGGGATAGAAATTATGGAGAGTGAGCTTTTGACATGTATGGTAGAGGTAGATTTTCAATGTGTGTTTGGGGTTTTGTTAAGAAAGAAAGAAGGCACTGTGAGGTTCAGATCATAGGTGAGAGGTGAGGTGAGAGTGAGAGAGGCTGGGAGTTTAATAGTTTGATATTGCGGGGGTAAAAACTGTCTTTGAGTCTGGTAGTCTGGGCCCAAATGCTCCGGTACTGTTTTCCAGATGGTAGCAGATCATAAAGTCTATAGCTGGGATGTGTGGTGTGCCGTTATGCCGTTATTGATAAATTGTATGTGTTGTTGACATATATTACAATCGGCAAAAGTGTTTCAATGTTGTCTACATGTAGTACTCTCTGTGGAACATTTTTGTCTAGGTAAGGTTTCTCTGTCAGGCAGTGAATATAAAGAATAGAAGACTATAGAGCTTTGAGACCAGCTCAGGGAAACAGCTGTAGAAAGACACAGACAGGCCTGAAACAAATCCCTCTGGATCATCACTGCTTACACACAGAGGCTATCTGTTCCCAGCCCATGTGCAGACATCACCCTGGATTCCTCTTCATAAAGTCGAGAATGTTGCTGGAATTTCAAATGTCTTTTTTTACTATGATTAGAATGGTCATAAATCAGGATAGTAATAAGGTTGACAAAACAAAGGAAACACCTAACAAAAATGTTTGTATTTTGAAGTAAATAAATCTCAAAAACTGATTCTACACATTTCATATCAAATATTATTCAATGATATTATTATAATAGAATCAGAATATTAATAGGAATGCACCACTAGAAAAACATTTCCTGCCCACCTAGTGGAGTCACAGTTTATTTTCTGTAAATATATCACTCTGGTGTTTAACTATTTTTTCATGGGTAACATTAAACTTAATTCAGTTTGAAACAGTCAGGTTCTCAGAGGGTTTTTAATAATTAAGTGAATAATATTTCATCAGTAACGACAAGATAGTTTCCTCAAAAAGATCTCTGCGTAACAGTCTGTGAAACAGTAATGAAAGGTTACAAGTGTTGTTAATGTGCAGTACAGTGTGTGAGAGTGTGTCAGTGTTGCTGATGTGCAGTACAGTGTGTGAGAGTATGTCAGTGTTGTTATTGTGCAGTACAGTGTGTGAGAGTGTGTCAGTGGTGTTAATGTGCAGTAAAGTGTGTGAGGGTGTGTCAGTGTTGTTAATGTGCACTACAGTGTCTGAGAGTGTGTCAGTGTTGTTATTGTGCAGTACAGTGTGTCAGGGTTCTTAATATACAATATGGTCTTAGTGTGTCAGTTTATTTAATATGCAGTACAGTCCAATTGCAGGAATAAGAATAAAAAACAATTATTTCTTCTTCCACTGCTCAGAAGTGCAGGTTTTTAGTTAATTACAACAAGCTACAGTATGTTTTGCTTTGCGCTGGCCTTGGTTACAAGGGGTTTCTGCAGGGTGTCCTGACCATAAATATCAGCTTTGCAAAGCTCAAGATGTACAGTATTTGTTGAGACTGGGTACTGTAGCTTCAGTGCTGTGGTAATTCTGGAGGCTGTTGTTTGTAGTTTTTAGCCGCTATCCTGTTAAGTGTCCGTCTAGCCCTGTCGATGAGCTTTGACTGTTCCTCCTTCCTGATGTTGTTTTCCGTTGTTTGGTGTACTGTATTCTGGTATGATTTTCATCACTGTTCCCCTGACACATTAAATCATTTTGCCTCTTCTGTGACAGATGCTTCTGTGATTCAGGCACCAACTGTTTCATCCCATTCAAAATCTGTTAGATTACTCATGTTGCTTGAGAAACTCATATTTTGTTGTAAGTGTTGATTTCTAGACTGCTTTTACAGCAAAAACATACTAGTAAATAATATTGAAATTAGTATGAAATGTGTAAATTATTTGTAGGTGTCATAAATTCTCAAATTACAGGTGCTGTTGTCAGTAGGTTTTTCCTGTACATTAGCAGGTGCAGTACAAGCTTTCATCTGTCTGACACGACGTAACTGTATCGTCAGTGTTGTCTTATACATTAAAGTGGAACAAGTACGCTCAAAACCACTTAACAGGAAGTCCTTCAGCAACTGTCCTTCACAACTGAGCCTGTCTTTACCAGCCCTTCTTTCCTTCAGTGCTTCCTGATTAAAAACATACATTATGTTAGCGAAACAGAAAGTATATTTCTGTTTCGTCGCCATTTTGAGCGAAGTAGGGCAGATGCAGTCGGGTACAAGTAGAGAGGGAATAAACTTACTCCTTCATTAAAAACACACTGTAGTGTGATAATTGTGGAAGGTGGCTGGGGGAGAGAGCAAGAGGTTTTACCAGAATTCAGACTTCAGACCACTGGCTGTAGAGTCTGAGAGCCTGAAAACAGTTTAGGGAAGATTTTAAGAGCAGAAGGACTTCAGGGGAGACTTCACATCACCCTGGGTGAGTCTATGTATCAAAATGTATCAAAGTGAGCAGTGTTTCACCTCTCTTATGTACTGGTACAGGGTTGTCCAGGGGTACATTCTGAAACTGATCCTTGTCTGCAGCTGTGTGCAAGAGTGAAGACACAAGGAGCTGCTGAGATGGTTCACAGCACATTCAAGTTTAAAATGGTGGAGAGCGGAAGCGCTGATTGTGGTGGATAAGATTGCGTCAGTGTTTTTATACTTAGAGAGCATTTTCTTAGTGCCCTGTAAAAGTATGGACAGCATTGAAGTTTCTAAAGTTTGTTGTTTTAATGCTTCTTGGTCAAAATATTATGAAGTAATAATAATCATTATGTACACAAACATCTGTAAAAATTCTTCACACTGGCCTGGGTTGCAAGGTATTTCTGCATGGTGTCCCGACCTTATATACCAGCTTTGTGAAGCTCATGATGTGCAGTATTTTTGAGGCTGTGTCACAGATTTAAGAGCAGAAGGACTTCAGGGGAGACTTCACATCACCCTGGGTGAGACTATGTATCAAAATGTATCAAAGTGAGCAGTGTTTCACCTCTCTTATGTACTGGTACAGGGTTGTCCAGGGGTACATTCTGAAACTGATCCTTGTCTGCAGCTGTGTGCAAGAGTGAAGACACAAGGAGCTGCTGAGATGGTTCACAGCACATTCAAGTTTAAAATGGTGGAGAGCGGAAGCGCTGATTGTGGTGGATAAGATTGCGTCAGTGTTTTTATACTTAGAGAGCATTTTCTTAGTGCCTTGTAAAAGTATGGACAGCATTGAAGTTTCTAAAGTTTGTTGTTTTAATGCTTCTTGGTCAAAATATTATGAAGTAATAATAATCATTATGTACACAAACATCTGTAAAAATTCTTCACACTGGCCTGGGTTGCAAGGTATTTCTGCATGGTGTCCCGACCTTATATACCAGCTTTGTGAAGCTCATGATGTGCAGTATTTTTGAGGCTGTGTCACAGAGCTGTAGATTCAGTGCTGTGGTAATTCTTGAGGCTGTTGTTTTGTTGTTTTTAGTAGTGATCCTGTTACGTGTCCATCTAGCCCTGTCAGTGAGCTGTGAGTTGTGACCACTGTTCCTCCTTCCTGATGCTGTTTCCCTTGTTTATCATAATGTATGCTGGTCTGATTTTCGTCACTGTTCCCATGACATTGTTCCCGTTTCCTGTTCTCAGACCATGTGCAGACATCACCTTGCATTCCTCTTCATACAGTTAGCAGTTGTGTTGAAGTTTCATTATATTATCACTCACAGAATAACAGTAATGTAACATTATAAGACAGTTTTCATCCACTTCTTGGAAGCAGAGTCTTTCATATGCCAGTGAATAAATCAGACGTATATTTTTTCATTCCAGTTATAGGAATAACAGCAACATAGGATTTGTCAGATCTTATTATTTTGTTCACTGCTCAGAAGTGAAGATTTTGTGCTCATGACATCAAATTATGTGTTTCTGTGCATTTTTCTTGGTTACAAAAGGATTCTGAAAGGCAGCCATACCATAAGTATCAGCTTTGTGAAGATTGCGATGTGCAGTATTTGATGACACTGGGTCACTGGGCTGTAGATTCTGTTATGTGAGGCCTTTGCTTTGTTGTCTTAATAACGATTGTTTTAATAACGAAGGTTCAGGAAGGATGACAACAACCACGTTCAATCAGACTCAGCCATCAGTAATGATCAATTGCTTCTGACATCTATTCCTCTCCCAATGCTATAAATACCTACGAATTCCCCATCTCTCTCTTGTGCATGTCTGTTGCATGAGTCTGCTGTCTTGCTGTCTCGCTGTCCTCTCCCCCCTCATGTGCATCCTTGCATAGACAGTACTACGACGCTGCCTACACCATACAATTAATATTCCCGTTTGCTGCTCCAATGCACAGTTTGATCTCAGCTAGGAACCAGCTGAGTACCAGCTAGCCATTGATCTGACTCTTCATCGCTTTTCAACATCTGCCAGCTTCATCTGGGCTTTCCCAAGACCAAGACCCACCTTTGTCAACCCATCGTTTCCAAACAGCTAACGTTTGAACATCCAGTTACTTCTCCTGTTTTATAATAAATGGGCTGCTCTCGGCAAATGCACATTCGCCACCACGTTTGCAAATCTCCCCTTCGAAACCTTTTCTCCCATTATCACCTGGACAGTAGCACAATCACGGCAAACTACGTTAAAACAGCTTTCGCTCAGGACGTAAATCTAGGAATATTACTCATTACTCATCAAAGATATACCTAACGTATCCTGTGCTCCCAGTAGATTTCCGCGTCTCCCAACGACGTCATCAGCAACGCTACACTCCAGTCCGGCGCAAATCCTGAGCTGCCAATGCAGCCAAGCTTCGTGTCCATAGGATTGTGCTCTGGATTTTTTTTTTAAATGCTTCTGATTTTGCATTCGCTACAGTGTGTTCAGATTTAAAATGAAAGGGAACAGAAGTGCTGACTGTAGTGGATAAGATTGCATTGTGCTTTTATTCAGTTCATTCTATAAGTACCTTGACGTTTTTGCAATTTGTTGTTTTAAATCTCTTGTGTCAAAATACTATGTAGTATTATTATGTATGGAAAATACTCCAAACAAAGTAAAAAAAAAGTAATTAATAAGATAAAAAAAATGACATTCATGAATGCAGAAGTTTAAAAAAAAACATAAATTCAACTGAGTGCACAAATGCTCCAAAACAAGCTGCACTAATAGTTGTGCAGCCTTTATGTGCCTTTATAATAGTCATTCACACAATTTAAGAAATAAATCCACCTTTGTCTCTGTAAGGTTCCTCAGTCAGGCAGTGAATATAAAGAAAAGATTCAATCCTGGAGACTAAGGAGCCTTCAGAACAGCTCAGGGATACAGGTGTAGAAAGACACAGACAGGCTGCACACGGGTCCCTGTGGAACAGCACTGCCTGCATCCACCCAGTCACAGGCTGTTTCCTGTTCTCAGCCCATGTGCGAACATCACCTTGCTTTCCTTTTCATACAGTTAGGAATCTTGTGAAATTTCAAGTGCTTATTTTTAAACAATAAACAGAATAGTGTCAATAATGCAACATTGTAAGACAGATTTATGCACTCATTGTGGCATCACAGTTGGTAATATGAACAGGGATATGTCATATTTAATTTGATATATGTCAACAAATACATTAGTCTGGTAATATGTATTCTTCTCATGGGTAACATTTAAATTAATTCAGTTTTAAACTCTGCCAAGTTTATACTATTCTATTAGTAAAGGCAAGACTACGTTTGTGACACTATACTGTTACAGATGTTGTTAATGAGCATTACAGTGTGTGTGAGTGTGTCAGTGTTGTTAATGTGCAGTAAAGTGTGTGAGAGTGTGTCAGTGTCGTATATGTGCAGTAGTGTGTGAGAGTGTCTCAGCGTTATTATAGTGCAGTACAGTGTGTTAGAGTGTGTCAGTGTTGTTGATTTGCAGTACAGTGTTTGAGAGTGTGTTAGTGTTGTGATGTGAGATGTGAGAGTTTCTCACTTTCTGTTGTGTGTTGGCAGGTTGTGCTCGTATCAAATTCATGTCCTTGAGACCCTCTGCTGATCCTCGGGAGGGGAACAGTTTCTTAAATGAGTCTCTCCGAGGAGCCTGAGGTTGAAGATGGAGCACTGGTCCCTGAAATTGAGAGGTATTTATAGTGTTTGGTGGAGGAAGGATGAAGGGAGTGATTGCTAATCACCGACGGCTGGGAATGATTGAGCGTGGTTGTTGTCATGCCTCCCAAATGTTCGTTACATAAACTCCATTTCACTAGGAATGACAACACCCAAGATCAAAGCGTAATAAATTATTATGGAGCTGATATTTGGCTTAACCCGCTTGGCTGAGGGCCAACCTCCTGGCCGTAGGACAAGGAGGCCAGGACCCCCAAAAAGAACCAGGTGGGACCCCAAACCACCAATGCAGAATTTGGAAGAGCCTGAAGAAGGTGAGAAAGTCTGGTCTGTGAGGCATGGATTGTTGCAGCAGTAGGGCAGTCAGAGTGCTTGTCTGCGTCCTGTATAAGTTAACTGTAGGGAAGTCGGCTTCTGTTGGCCTTGGTGAGTCGCTTATTATAGGTACGCGTTGAGGTGTTGACAGAAGGGAATTCAAACAAACACAGGGTCTAAATGATGAGAAACCATGTGGGCTCTTTGTAGATGAGAAAGAAATCACTGCTATTATTGGATTAGGTTAGTGGTGGTGATGTTATCTGAAAGGATACAGGCCCTTGATTGCGATTGTGTCCCCCAAAAGTAGCAATGGAAATTGGAGACTCCAAGTTGATTGCACTTGATTCGCATGGTGATCAGGAGAAGAGATGGGGGTAAACAGTAGCGACTTGGCCTTTTATAGCTATTAACTTTGATGAGGTTTCCTGGACAGACGGAGTGGCTGGCTCGAAGGAAATGTGGAGGCATGTAAACCTTTTGGCAAGTAACCCCTTTGCTATCTGACGATAAATTAAGTGTAAGGAGCTAAGTGCTGGGACTCTTATGGACTCTGGAACTGGAGCATTGGTGGCCTTATGACAGATCTATGTGGGCACTGTGGAGAGGAAAAAAAAAACTCTCGTTGGGAGAAAATAAACCTCTGGGGGTCCCGGCCCAATGGATGCCCCCCCTCCGGGAAGCTAGGCATTTTTGGATAGTTTTAGACTCCGGCTGTAGTACTGTAGCTCGTGGAATTTACGTGTGTGGATATTACGTGAAGTGAGAGCAGTACTGGATCCGAGACGTAGCAGTGCATAGTGGGAGAGATGATCCTGGTGCTGAATTGGATGTCGGGGGATAGGGACTTGAGTCAAGGGGCGATTGTTGAGTAGCCAGAGGTAGTAAGCTGGGCGAACCCGGGGCCGAGAGGCAGCAGTGGCAGTCGTGGAGGATGAGAGGAAGATAAATGGGCCTGGGGCCGGATTAGAAGCCTGGAATAAAAATACGAATAAGACAGGGGAATGACGCGAGGGACTTACCTGTATGGATGTCGAGAGGGGTGGCTTTGGTAGCAACGGAGGACGGGAGGGAGCTACTGGGGAAGAGGGATAAAGAGGCGACGAGACAGGTACACAAGGCATAAGGCGATTGCTGACAAGAGTAATGAACTTGGAGCCCGAACTGGAAACCGGGGATGGGGAAGCGAACGAGGCAGGTACAGATTGGACATGGGGGGTAAAGGACACAGATGAAATGGGAACATGAGATGAAGAACTTACCTGTCGATGAGGTGGTACCGGTAGCAGAAAGGGCGAGGAAAAAAAAATGCACGAAGTCGAGACGGACGCATGAGACATAGGACCTACCTGTATTAACATTAAAGAGGTGATGCTAGTAGTGGCAGAGCTGAATAGGACAGGGATAGAAACAGAAACGAGATGGGAATGCGAGACATGTGACAGCTACTGACTGGGCCAGAGGTAGGACGCCGGACAGACCCAGGGCCGAGGTAGCAGCAGAGACAAGAGAATATATCCGGGGATAAATTGAAAGCCAGGGACAGGGAAAATGAGACACGGGTTTTGAAATTGCACGCTTTCAGGATTAAAACCTAACTCCTTGAGCAGTTCTGTCTGAGCCTGGGAGAAATGCAGTTGCGCGGCAGCCTGGAATGTATTTTGTTATTTTTATAAACGGAACACCAGAGGATCAAGACACGACAAGACGAGGACACGAGACATAAGCGCTAAATTGGACAGAAACACGAATAAGACAAGAATGCAAGATGTGGGAATGTTTACATATGAGGCAGGGGCTGCTTGGAGAATTCGCAGTGGAGGAAGGAGAGCTGTATTTGTGGTGAGGTGGGGGCGATAATTGCAGAATGTGAGCTTCAGTGTTACTGTTATTGTTATTGTGTTACTGTCTATTGTCTTATCTTCTGTTTATATTCTATTTATATACTGCACCTGAGTGACTAATGAGAAACACTTTTCACTATACTATGCACCTGTCTATGTATAATGACAATAAAGTTTAATTGAATTAATTAAACGAAAGATCCCTGAGCTGGTCCTCTGGCTCTCACTCAAGTTGATATGGATCTGAGACCGCTGTCGACGCAGGACCAGAATTATTCCAGCACCACAACCCTGTTATAGGTATTCAGACAAATTCTTGAGCTGCTGGTTATTAAAGACCCATGACACCCATGAATGTTTACCACAATATCCAATGAAATGAATTTGTCTTTCCTGAGTGACCAGTTAAGCATTTGCATAAAACACATCAATTCATAAAGCATATACTGTATACAGCAGTAACAGATCCTCCTTGAGGTATCATGAATAGAAGGCATTTTGCAGATTAACCCCAAATTGTCTCTGTTTTACTGAGGTTTTCCCAAGCTCAGACAGGAACAAATCCAGTGTTATTTTCCCTGCCCTCGTGTTATTTGGTCTTGAATCTTCATTTCTCTTTCATAACTCTGCAGATTTTTACACCTTTAATAACCTGGAGTTTAGCCCAGCAGACACTGTTGGGCCCAAGGCTGGTGATACAGTACATGTGACATAATGAATGAAGCAAAGTACTGGCAAATCCTACAGGAAAACATGTTTGACTCATTAATCTAAACAATGTGCAGAAAATTCACTCTTCTTTTTGAATAGTGACTTGAAGCACAAGGCCAAAACCACACTGAAGAGGTCTGACAAGAAGAGAATGAATGTCCTTGAGTGTTCCAGTCCCAGTCAAAGCCCAGACTTGAATCAATAGAGAAGTGATGGATTGAGACGGATTGACAAATGTGGATCATTAACTAATTTTGTCAAGCATAATGGACACGATTACACTATCCCTCAGCGCAAATCCAGTACAGACCTGTAACCTGTGTAATATCTGACCTGAAAGGAGCACAGTGGTCTGGGCCGGTGATGAATGCAGGCAGGCAGATGAATGAGCAGGAAGGCAGATAGGCAAACGGGCAGTAGACTTCAAGCAGGTTGGAAACATTCAGCAACCAGAGAAACAGTCCTGTGGCCATACTGTGGTCATGCAAACAGGCTTTGTTGGATAAGAGTCAATGTGTATGCGTAAAAGGAGTATAGTCAGGTGAAATGAGAAGGTCTGTAGCACAGGAGAGAATCCAGACAAGATAGAAACTGTCTGAATCAAAGACAGGGGAAACAAGCAAAGCACAACCGATATCTGAAATATAGTATTACAGCCGATGTGTTATGGCTGTATTCCATTGCAGTTGATAAGAAAGCTCAGCTTATCTTTGATGACCCATCCCAACCTCTTCATTCCCATTTACAACAGCTGCCTGCAGGGAGGTGGTTTAGAAAGCCCGTGGCCAAGACAAATGTCTACAAGAATTTTGTGTTTCCTTGAGGAGTCGGTATATTAAACACAGTTTCCTGTATGGAGCTATAGGAATATGTGTAATGGTAGCGTAGCTGGTTTCAGCATGGTGACGTCATTGCCCTCCCTACGCATAGCAGGGACCTTGGCGGGCTTAGTTTGAGGGAAGTCTCCTTTAGCTCATTCGGCTGATTCCCTGTTGTGTTACACCAGAGACCTTGGTTCGTGCCCAGTAGTGTAGTATGGGCAGAGCAAGATGTGTGTACTGTATACAATACATATTTTTGCATGCATAGGACCATTGTTATGATGTAATGTACATTGATTTTGTGTTGGGTATTGGATTTTTTTAGTTTTGTATGGTGATGCCAAAGACAAATTTCCACCCTTTTGGATAGAAAATAAAGTTATATCTTAACTTATATCATCAGTTAAGTTCAGCTTTTGCTTCATACAGTAAATTGTGTTCTGTTTAATCTGTCTTCATCTCAGTAGGTCCCAGCTGCAGCACTGCAGTTGCTGTGTAGTCCTGCTGAGGGAGGTTTTTGTACGGCTGTGTAACACTGTGTGCGTGGCCAGTAACTGTTGATGTTGTGTAAACTCTGACAGTAATAATCTGCTGCATCTTCAGTCTGGACTCCTGTGATGGTCAGAGTGAAGACAGTCCCAGATCCTCTGCAACTGAAACGCTCTGGGATCCCAGTCTGACGGGTAGTTGCATAATAGATCAGGAGTTTAGGAGCTTCTCCAGCTTTCTGTTGGTACCAGGCTAGGTAGTTGTTATTATACACTGCAGGACTGGTCTTACAGCTCACAGAGACTGTCTGTCCAGAGAGAACTGATCTCACTGATGGAGTCTGAGCCACAGTAACCTGTCCACTGGATTCTGAAAATAATTAAAAATATATATATATTTTTTTTGTTTTCATTACCAGCATTATATTTTCACAAGGTACAATGCATTATACAGTACTTAATTTTTATTTCCCTCAAAAAACTATTAAATAATATCTTACCCTGAGTGTATATGAGGCGTGTCCATATGAAGATAGTAATGAAGGTCATTGTTGCTGTGGGCTCTGTTGCCATGAAGGGCAGCTCTCAGTCATGAAGTGTAAACTGACAGGGCTATAAACACTCCCAGAGCACTGAAGCATGTGCTGCCAATGCAAAGTG
Organism: Lepisosteus oculatus; assembly: GCF_040954835.1. Lineage (NCBI taxonomy): Eukaryota > Metazoa > Chordata > Actinopteri > Semionotiformes > Lepisosteidae > Lepisosteus > Lepisosteus oculatus. The sequence continues at coordinate 16,308,284 of NC_090713.1, forward strand.
TCTCTTCTATGCAAATTGTCTCCTGTGTCTGTAGAAAATGGAGAAGAGCATTTTTTGTAGTTGTTAATTAAAGCAGTGTGGCTCTGGTATGCAAATGACTTTCTTCTCCTGCATATAAATCCTGTGTCAGACCGAACAATGTGATGTGAGCCGTGAGCAGAGGTAGGACTTGAAAATGGATGGATCGTTTTTCTCTGTTTTGCATTATTCATTAATCACAGGGTTTTGAAAGATGAGAGAGGAGCTTTCTGTCTGATCCCTGACTGAATTTGAAAGAGACATTGACCAACATGAGACAACAGTAGGCGAGGGCCAGGGAGAGATTACATCTGACTCTGTACAATATCTCCCTCTGCTGGGGACTGTGGGGAGAGCATTATCATTAGAACCCTGCTCTCCTCACGATCTCAACCCAGGAGGAGGAATTTCTCACACAGCCTGCTCTCCAGGGGACAGCAGCTCCCTGTAGAAGAGAGTAGGGACTTGTAGCCTCCAGTCGACAACAGAGGGAGCTACACTGAGGAGCTGTTCTTTCCACTTGCTGGAGGGTAGAGTTCACACTGTCACACACCAGTCTGATGAAGTGGTTTTGTTATATCCAGGGGCTTCAAGATGGAGGTTGGTGTTGGGATTTGAAGAGGCTCCAGAGGAAAGTTTTGCTTCAATAAATACTTCTTGTGCTGTAATTATTCTACAATTGCAAGTTTTAATGTGCTGAGGCTACATGATCCACAGGTATTTAGGTTGTGAACTGTCACAAGTAGATATTTTTATAGGCAGCCTTGTGGGGTTAACTACCATCTCCCTGCAGTGTTGAAGGAGCTCTCTGCTCTTCACTGTGATAATGCAGCTGAGTGTTTTCTGTGTGTTGCCTCCTTTTATACCCCAGGGAAACAGTAACCTGTTGAAGGCTTCTAGATATTTCTCTATATATTCTTGGACATGTTTATTGTAATTGCACAGTGGAACATTATTGTTGATTTAATTGTGTTGGATTTTATTGTAAAATGGAAGTATTTGCAGTATTAAAAGAAGTCTTTGCCACAGCCATTAGACTCCTAAATTCCAGCTCTTAATTAACCATCCCCTACTCACACCCCACTGTTGCTGCACTGAACTCACAATACTGCCTCTGCTGGGCTTTTGCACAGTGCTGCTGTCTGAATGCTACTGAACATTACAGCTGTTATACTTCTAATTTATACTACTGCTGTTGTTTTCTGTATTAATCACATGCATATTCCCTTAAGAAAACCTGTACATGAATCTGAACCCAGTAATTGTAACTGAACAGCTCAGTGGAAACCAATTTGATGTTTAATTGAAAATTAATTAATCCATTAAGTTTCAATTAAATATCACAAGTCCAGAAATTGAAAACAGAATCTGATCTTGAACTGGATTAACTGAGGTGAACCAAGGTGAATTTTATGAATGATTTAATCACAGGATCTGGACTATCTAGCTTCTTGTCACCTATAGCTGTAATAATATACTGTAGTTTGATTGCTGGATCTGACATGAAGAGACGAAGACAAGAGACAAACATTTGCAATACTTTTGGACTTTGCGAGTGACATTAATTAATATTACATTTCTCAAATAATTTAAAAGTTTTTTTTATTTTTAAAGGGTCTGTTTAAATAGAATGGGAAATGTCTCCTTCACAGCATGTAGCTTTTAATCATGCATGAGCTGAATACGTGAACAGAAAAAGTCATGATGTGCCACACACATTAAAGATTTCTGTGAAGTAATATTCGCAGACATCCATGTTGTGCATCAATTAAATTATTAGTGGCATTCTTGCACACTGCCTTCATCTAGATGCAATTATTTACAACATTACAATACTACAATGCAACTTACAGTACACAACAAAGTCATTCAAATCAAATAAAAACAAAGTTTATTTATCAAATGCACAACAATACAGCGTGCAGCAGTAGTTGCTGGCAATGAAATGTCTTTTCTGCGAGCTCACAAAAATCACAAGAATCACAAAAATCACAAAATTAAGGTTACATAATAATAGATAATAACGTAATAGAAATTGAATAAAACTCAATATGAATAGAGCTGCTATGTGTCCATGGTGTATGCAATATATACAAGTAGTGCAGTATGCTGAATACAATGAAAACTGTGTGTCCATGTAGCCATTACGGGTGATTTGCTAAAGGAGCTGCAGGTTGGCTATTTAGCAGTCTTATTGCCTGGAGGTAGAAGCTGTTCCGTAATTTGTTGGACTTTGACCGAATGCTTTGGTACCATTTACCAGACAGTAGGAGAGAAAACAGTTTGTGACTGGGATGACTGGGGTCCTTGAGAATAGACCTGGCCTTCTTAAGACATCTAGCTGAGTAGATATCCTGGATATTTTCCATCTCACAGCCGGTAATGAGATGCGCTGACTTCACCCTCTGCAGTACTTTGCGATCATGGGCAGAGCAGTTCCCATACCAAGCAGTGATGCAACCAGTCAGGATGCTCTCAATAATGCACCTGTAGAAGTTGGCCTGGATATGTGATGGCATGCCAAACATCTTTAGCCTACGGAGAAAGAATAGGCGCTGCTGTGCTGTTTTGACCACGGTGTTGGTGTGGTGGGTCTAGGTTAAGTCCTCTGAGATGTTAATTCCCAGGAACTTAAAACTGCTGACCCTCTCCACTGCAGTCCCATTGATATAGATAGGTGTGTGATCTCCTCCCTGGTGTTTCCTATAGTCCACAATCATCTCCTTAGTCTAACTGATGTTCAGAGAGAGGTTTTTCTCCTGGCACCATGCTGCCAGAGTTTCAACCTCCTCCCTCTACGCAGACTCTTCACCATCTGTGTTCAGGCCGATGACTATTGTATCGTCCGCAAGGTTAATGATGGAGTTTGAGTTAAATCATTATTATTATACAAAATGTGAACATCTTACAACCAGTTTTAGACTGGAGGGTACTAGTAGCTAGATCATATTTGATGCAACTGTTTTGATGCTGATGATTTAATCAACATTTTATTTCTGTGCATTTTAGGATTACAGTTCAAAAACAAGCTGTTTGTCTCAGAATTTGTTACTAGCTATTCTGTAGGAGCTGAGAGGAAATTTCTGTTCCTGTGTTCTTTAACTGTTTTTTTCTCCTTTTTATGAGCAGTCCCAACCCACCACAGATTCTCCAAAAAACAGGAAGTCAGTATATTTTTAAAGAAATTAGATTTTACATGTAAATTGCACAATGCACATTGCACTTTATGTACCCTGTCCTCTGTTAGAAATGTCTATGTCAACATTGTCAACATTGTCGCATTGTCTTGTCAGCTTCTAGTCTGTATTCGCACCGTAGACCTGGAGAACGGTATCTTGCTCCTCTGTATACTTGTATATGGCTGGAATGACAAATAAACTTGAACATGATGTATTGTAAATGTCCCCATTGTGGTTTAGCCAATACACTTAGAACAACACCTGTACTACAAGAAATTGACAAAAATGCAATTCTAAATGTAAGAGTTTTATTATTACATTTGTGTATTTGGCAGATTATTTTACACAAAACTAGATGCTTCAGTTTTTATCTGCAGAAGACAACTCCATGTGTCTCCCAGGTTAGTGTGTAGACCCTGGAAATGATCATTAAACTGGAGCTGCTCACGGTAGGCAATTTCAAGGGTGAAACTAGATTGTCCAGGCATGATGGAAAGAAAGTTCTTTGAGTGACAGGAAACAGTCCAAGTAATTTTTTAAGAGTATCTGTGCTGCAGGTACAGGTGTCAAAATTTCACACTTTAACACTCAGCAGTCTCAATTTGATGTGTGTCTGCTGAGACTTGTGCAATGTGAAAGACGCACCCAAACATGCAAAAGTCGCATGCGAGGGAGAGATATTGTGTTAGTATTTATAGCGTTTGGTGGAGGAAGGATGAAGGGAGTGATTGCTAATTACTGACAGCTGGGAACGATTGAGTGTGGTTGTTGTCATCCCTACCGAACTTTCGTTATATACTGTAAACTCCATTTAATGAGTGAAGTTTAGCTATCTGAACCTAGAATATTACTTTAACCTGCTGCCTTTCAAATTTTAACATTCTGGTTGTGTTGCCTTCATGTTGATTTTACAAGATTCATGATTTAAAGTGGACCATAGAAGGATTTAGTTAGTAATTTAATAGAATTTTTGATCTGAACATGTGAAGGACCGGAGAAGTAAGAGATGAAAAGATCCAGGTGAAAGATATTACTAAAGGTGTAACAATATACTCTGATTTATACCTTATACGTACAACATCAGAATCTACATGATCAATATGTGACTTCAGCTGAGCAGCTCTGACTCGCCAGTAGAAAAGTGACTCCAGTCTCTCTAGCTGCTCCAGTCTGGAAATTAGCAGAAACTCCCTGGCGTTCAGGCTCATGTTCACACACTGGGACTGTGTGCTGCCCCCTGCAGGCTCTTTCCTTCAGGCCATGAAGAGGGAAAGGGGCTGTGAGGGCAGGAGGTGAAGTGGGAGAACAACTCTAATACCTGCACAGCCACTCCTGAACATCAGCGACACTAGAACACTGAACAAGAGGGTCTATGGATACAAATGGTCACTGTACTTCAGCCTATTGTCCAGTTGGGGAGAAGGAAATTTCATGGAAGGACAGTTTTAGAATCCAAACCAGAATTCACAGCCTTGAGACAGGCAGTTCAACAGAGACAGATTTATGAATCCCGCAGAAGGGATTGTAGGATTATTAGAGACAGAATCCACTGTCTTGCCAGGAATTCCCTAAATTAAAAAAGAGAAACAACTGGTTATGTACTCCTTATTGTGTCAAAAAGCTATTAATTTTACAAAAGGCTAATCATTCCAGTTTCTATATTCTGTTTTCCACTTAAAGACATCACATCTCCAGATCCCAGGCAAGCACATCCTGTTCTCTAGCTCACTGCTTCACTCCCTCTCTCTGTTTTTCATAAGCTCCTTGTCGGTAACGTTTCTTATTACTGTACTTATTACATATGCAGCCATTCAAAGTGAGCGGTACAGACAAGTACCGCAGGTAATTGGCTGCGGTGTCGCGTATCATGACGTAAGATGACGCGGGGTACCGCGGTGCGTGATTGGTTGACCGACAGGGGCACTCGTGGTCCGTTGGTCTGTCATAGAAAGACTTACTGTAAACGTCTTTACTGTGCCCGTTGTAGATATTGAATTTTACCACTGAAGGGAAATCTTAGTAGCTGAGCATAAAAAGAATAGGAGCATACTGTAACGCGTGTGAAGGCCATAAACGATATTAATTTTGGAACATAAACATACAGTATATAGCTGGTCTTGGTACTTTAAAGAAAAAAATACACACCAGTATTCCATTTCTCCCTAAACATTTTAAGCTTCGAAGTCTTTAACTAACGTGATACCGGAGTCAACAAGCATACTTTTAGAATTTGATTAAAAGGGAATATAATATGGAATCGCGTATCTAAAGAATTTAATAACGGTATTTGTGTGCTGCGACAGGGCTGTGTAGGGCTGTTTCGCCCCCCTGTTCATGCGAGTTGTCTTGTAGCCTACTGGTCTAGGTGCGTGACTACCAACTGGCAGGTTGTGTGTTCAAATCCAGCTGGTGCTGAACTTTTCTTTTAACAAACATTTCTTCGAAAAAATAGAATAGCGATATTATGGACAATCAATTGACTTTTATATTTCAAAATATCGCAACATGATCGATATTTGCGATATTTTGAACATATCTTCCCTTCTGACAGCGGTTCCTGCTTCTATTTTGTGTGTGTGTGCAACAGAGTAAATTTTTATAGAGAAATGGAGGCTGGACAGTATGCTTTACAATATAAACATTTATATTGATTTAAATCGTGTTCTGATTTAAATCGCAAACGCGTGTTTAATTATGTGTTTTTTAATCATAATCAGGCTAATGCATTTCTACATTTTCTGTATGAACCAGCTTAGAGGTTCATACAGAAAGACAGCTTGTGTTTAAATTGAGTGTAAGGTAATTTATGCTTCTAAAGTCATGGTCAGCATTTATTATTGTACTGTGCTGTAAACTTTTTCTGTGCCTAGTCACATTATTTTATAGCGTTTTTATTGAGTTATTAAATCCAGTGGCGCTGTGTGTTAGTTTCCTGACTCCCATGTCACATGGTCTGTGATTGAATCCCATGGAACTATGACTTTATTTTTTAACAAACATTTCTTTGAAAAAATGAAACGTTTCCCTTGGTCAGAGATTAAATAAAACCTCACTCGCACCAAACAAATTTATATTTCTAAATATCACGACATGATCGAATTTAAGTCTTTTTAATAACAATGAATAGTCACCTATGCGTTACAAAATATACATTTATATTGATTTGAATCGCGTTTTGATTTAAATCGTAAATGCGTGTTTAAATATATGTGTTTAAAGGCGATATACTGTATTAAAGCGCTGATTCCTATGGAGTGTGTCCCGCCGGGGACTCAAAAAAATTATTTTAAATAGGCTGATAAAGCTTTGACTACTGTAACTGTATTCTAGCCTGTATTACAACAGAACATTGGACAATGCAACGTAAATTGCAAAAATGCACTTGGAATCTGTCCAAGCCCTCCTACAAAAATTATTTAAACTGCGACACTGATCATTCATCTCTAAATTAACTTTATTTTATATAGCGTTTTAAGCTAATAGGTAATTAGATTGCTCATAAACCTAATCGCTTTTTCTACATAAACACAGCGTGATTGCTCTCTGAAAATGCTTTTCCTTTATTTTTAAAGTAGGCTCAGATTTCAACTATAGATCGTATTATTATAAACTTTCTTGGAAAAATGTATTTCATGTAAACCATGTTTGCTATTAATTCATTTAGGGCTAAAATATGTTCATTGTCTTTCAATCGAGTCGAGTTGACATTGGAAGCCTGCCACACCCGGACTGTTAAACCAACGCATTAGCACGTCAAAGCCCATTGAGGGTATTGAGCCAGTATTGGCTTTAGTATTCCCCCCCTCTCCCCTCAATTCAATTCAATTCAAGTGGTTTTATTTGCATGACAGATGGGTACAAGCAGTGTTGGGTATGTATATTGTAACGCTTATGGCAGACAGGCACTGTGTAAGAGCCAGCGCACCAGAGCAGCGCACCGAGGGAGCGTCTGCATTTATAACTTAGTTTTTAAAATTAGTCAAGCAATATGAAGCATCTCCTTTTACTTTTAAGTCCCTTAAATACATTGAGCACAGCTTTCTCACCACTTAAGATTGCTTTTGATACCATCCTTACACAAAGCAGAAGGGAGATCTTAGTGCCTGAGCATAAAAAGAATAGGAGCATACTGCAACCCGTGTGAAGTCCATAAACGATATTAATTTTGGAACTTAAACATACAGTATATGGCTGGTCTCGGTACTTTAAAGAAAACATACACACCAGTATTCCATTTCTCCCTAAACATTTTAAGCATCGAAGTCTTTAACTAACGCGATACCGGAGTCAACAAGCATACTTTTAGAATTTGATTAAAAGGGAATATAATATGGAATCGCGTATCTCAAGAAATTAATAACGATATAATTATATTCATGTTGCAAAAGAACTGCAACGGACATAAAAACTCCCTTGCTTTTAACAGAGCGTTCCATAATTTCTAACTACGAAAATGCCAGGTGAAAGGATTTGTAAACATATTTTGTTAAAGCAAGTCTGTTTTTTCCGCAACACATAAAAGACATTTTTCCAAGAAAGTTTAGCCTTTGTCACTAATGAAACCACTAAATAAAGACATAAATATAGAAATCTTAAGATTTGTTTTATTTAATGTTGGTAGCAGGATGAACTGTCAGAGTGTATATTTTGTCGCAGAGTTGCTGCAAGATGTTAACAGTGAAAAGGGTATTTAGAAATGAGTTATTTCAAGATTAAAATTTTCAGAATAATTGCAAATCTAGCAGGATAGAGAAAGCACAGAAAACTGGCAGTTAGATTGATCAGATTAGTATGAAAAGTCATTTAGCAAAGGGAATGAGAAGAGTGACAAACTAGTATACTTTAGATCTTTTTTTCTGAACCAGGGAAAATCTGATCATGTTTCCCTATAACAATAATAAAAAACTTTATTTGATATATCACCATTAAAGGTGGCATCTCAAAGCAATACAGTAGATGTAAAAACAGATAAAAGGACCACAGATTACAAAGTAAATGCATATAAGAAAGACAAGCAGTTAGAGGTGCTACCAAAATTAGAAAATGAAGCAGATACAGACACTAAGTCTTCTGAAAAGAAAGGTTCTGAGGTTAGATTTAAACTGGCCCTGGTGTGTGTGTGTTTGTGTCTGTCTGTCCTGTGATGGACTGGCGCTATGTCCAGGGTGTATTCTGCCTTGTGTCCATCGCTTCCTGGGATAGGCTCCAAATCCTCTGTACTGGATAAAGAGATTAGAAATGGATGGAAGTAAAGGCACTGTGTGGATGGAACTATACACAATGTTAGAAATCCACTATGAAATGGCAGCATCTCACTGAGAATAAAACATTTTATAGTGCTGGCTTAAGGAAACAGCCTTTCCACCTCTCTTGCACATCAGTATCCATACCTAGTTATTTAAACAAATTGCCTCTAATTATAAACATCTTAATATGCTGGCTCTGTGGATCCGCATCAGCTATGTTTGCCCATTCCTTCAATTCATTTGCATCCAACACACAGTTCAACGCTAGCAACTACACAAAATCTAAAATATGAGCTCTACTTGCCACTTACAATACCAACAGTACCAGCTAACTTTAGTAGTGACATTTTCATGGATCTTTTTAACAATAAAATTTACAACATCAGACTTCAGACACAATTAAACAGGCCTCAAAAAAGTCTGGTACAAACATTTTCAGCATGAAATAAACCTTTACTTTAATGGTATAAACCTTAAATGGATTCATATTCTCAATAAGATTTGGTGCTCAGTAACATGACTTAGAAAATGACAGAAGACATACGTATCATGCTTATCCTTCTATTTTTCATAATCGTAAACTCCTTAAGGCAGTTACATTTTCTCTGTTCTGACATGGAGTTACAGAGAAATTTAAATTCTAATAAGAGATTTGTAATGAGGAAAGTCATACCAATCACTCATACCAGGATTTGCAATTACAATACAAATACTTTCTTTCTGTATGTGTTTATTTTGCAGTTTGAGTCTATGGCATTCCTTTGGGGGTCTATACTCCAAGGCATGACTTTTTTATGGGAACATGACATTTTTTTAAAGTCTTTTAATGCAAGCTTCATATAAACCCTTAGCAGTGGTTACTGTCTGGAGCAGGTACTTGAATGGCACAGATTCATTGAAATGATTCAATTTCTTTCGAAAATATTTGGGATAATACATATTCCAGAAATCACAGCCGTTGAATTATCCAGAAATTAATTTCCCTCAGAGTGTATTTAACCCCTCATGGATGGCATTGTATGAAATTAGTTTGTAGTTCCCCATTTGCCTCTATTATGAGATGCTGTGGACACTATTTTATACATTTTAGGAGTGTCCATAGGAAGGTATGTTCTAGAAAGAGTGAACTTCTGTTTTGCCATTATTTTTAATAGGGACGTTACATGTTTACACTTGGTGCTCCTACTAGAGGAGAGGATATGATTAATCTAGGCTTATCACAGAAACTGAAACACATCTGGTTGGTGAGTCTTCTGTGGGTAAAATGTTACTGGTACCGCATGTTGTAAAGCTCGGTATTTTCTCTCTTGGCCTGACTTTTTTTAATGTCTGAGTGTTAGAATCCATGTTGTTGCTGGTAAGGGAACGGTAGGTGCTGTGATTGACACAGTCAAAGCCTTGTACAGAGATACCATTGTAGCTGTTTGACAGTATTTTAGATGCCCTTAGTTAAAAGCATGGGAGGAAGTACTGCCAAGGGGAGGGGGGGGAGCAAGGATTTTTTCTTTGAGTTTGTGAGGTTATTTTTTGTTATATTGTGTTTTAGAAAGCAAGAAAATAAAATTTACTGTATGATAAAAAGAGAAAGAGCTGGAGTAGATCCTCAGATCAGTTTGCTACCAGCAATCAAACAAAAAAAATGGAAAGAATTGTCTCCTCCTGATTGGAACCTTTCTTACTGTCTTATAATTTATCAGGCTACCTTTTAATTTCCACTGAGAGAAGGAAGTCACTTGTCATGCAGCTATTTTATTCTTCATTGCACAATATGCTCTAAGTTAGCAAGTGAAACATGAACACTTATTGAAATAAATCAAGAATACGATTAACATGAATGTATAAACATCCAAACTATACTTTATCACATTTAATTATTGGGTTAGCTTTTTATTGAGCCAAAATGTTATAAATGTGTGAACGTCTGTAAAATGGAAATATTTATATTTTTCTCTTTTCTGTTACCTGCCTGACAGCATTTTGTATCCCATTCTGTATATTACTGGAAAATATTAGACCCAACCTAAAGAATTCATGGGGGTAGTGGGACACAGTACTGCAAAGAGTCTCCTAAAGGGACAGAGCTATTAGTACTTATGTATTTGAGTCTGGAGAATATAGTAAACTCTAAACATTAAGGGAATGCATGGAATCGGAAAATATAAATTGCATAGTACACAAGACTTAACTGGTTTTATTCTAGGAAAGCAGACAAGACTGAGTCATGGGACTCAGAGGATCCAAGGCTAGACTGAGTATAATAGGCTTCGGGCTTCTATTGTGACATCTACTGTAAATTACAGAAATGTTAAAAGTAAACAAAATAAAGTAACTAAAATGTGGTCTGAAATCACCCCTTTAGACACCCCTTTTACTTCACTGGTGTCAGATATGAAAGGCAATAGTCTCCCGTTCTGTCTGCTGTGTGTTGCAGCAGAGGGACTCCCTGCAGCTGAAAGGGGCAGAGTAACTTGCATGCCCTCTAGTACAGTTTACACATGCACGACTTTAAAAACTAGCAAGACAGGTTTCGATTCACATTAGCTGGCGAGCCTTGTTAAAAAAACTAATGATAATGTAACATGCCACTGTTTGTTCATGAACAAAGTTATACTGAGATTTCCTTAGATACGCGATTAAAAAATAAATAAATACAAATTTGAATCTCCTGCGGAACACATTCCATAAGAATCAGCGGTTTAACAGTATATATCGCCTTTAAAGGTGGGTTCTCAAAACGCTTTACGGGATAAAAACAACCAGAACAGCAGCAACAACAATATTGTATTTCATTGCACTTTGAAAACCAAGTAATAACTTAACTATACAGTACGTGCAAACATTTCGTATGTTGCTGTCGTGAATGCCTGCGTACCCATAAGTATCCAGAAAGCGAGTGATCAGAAAAAGGAAATGGAAAACGCAAAAAAAGGAAACGCTTTACAGGATAAAAACAATAACAACAGTAGTGGCTGGGCAAACGATTTTTTTTATCGAAATACAAATTGAGATACTGTACTGTATGATGATGTGCATGAACAAAGGTATACTGCAATTTTCCTTAGATACGCGATTAAAGCTTCGTAGGAGGAGGCGGTCTTTTCCTCTTGTCTAACAGTCTGTCCACAAACAAAACATTCCTGTTAGACAAGAGGAATTGGAAAAAAAACAATTTTGTCAATGAAAACCGGTGTGTGTGTCTCTCTCTGCTGGATGTCCCTCTCACAAACTGCTGAATGAATAAAATAATTTTATTGAAATGCGTTTGCGATTGTCTGGTATTTAATTTGGTCCCTTTTAACTGTTTTTCGATCTACTGTATTGCTTTGAGATGCCACTTTTAAAGGCGATATGTAAAATAAAATTTTTTATTATTGTTATAGAGAAACATGATCAGATTTTCCCTGGTTCAGGAAAAAGATCTAAAGTGCTACACATAACTTTCTTAATTCGATGTATTTAAAGCAGTGAACTACTGTAGGTGTCACATAACATTCAGAAATACAATCACGTATTTGACAAATAAAAACGATTACAATCTAATCCTTCCACGTTTGATCCCAAAATCCCAAGAAATATAAATCTTGACGGGAAGAAAGCTATGCTGAAAGTTTATTAAGATACTTAGAAGACAAAGATACTGTATCAATTTATGTTGCATTAGCCTGATTATGATTAAAAAACACATATAATTAGACAGGCGTTTGCGATTTAAATCAGAACACTTATATTGTAACGCATACTGTCCAGCCTCCATTTCTCTATAAAAATTTACTCTGTTGCACACACACACACAATAGAAGCAGGAAGCAGAAGCAAGGACCGTTGTCAAAAATGACTTAGAATCGATCATGTTGCGATATTTTGAAATATAAAAGTCAATTGATTGTCCATAATATCGCCATTCTATTTTTTTGAAGAAATGTTTGTTAAATGAAAAGTCCAGCACCAGCTGGATTCGAACACACAACCTGCCAGTTGGTAGTTACACACGTAGACCAGTATGCTACAAGACAGCTCGCATGAACAGGCAGGCGAAACAGCCCTACACAGCCCTGTCGCAGCACACGAATACCGTTATTAAATTCTTTAGATACGCAATTCCATATTATATTAGCAGAAAAGCTTAAATCTACCACTTTTTCACACGCTATTTCACATGCTAGTTAAATACTTCGATGCTTAAAATCGTTAGGGAGAAATGGAATACCGGTGTGTATTTTTCCTTTAAAGTGTCGATTCCTGGAATCTGACTGGCTGACACCCCTCTGAAGTGGTTCCATAAAATGTGGTATATGGAAAAGAAAGCGTTGATAAATACAAGTGTCTTTTAATACACTCTTTGCTGTGCTCTTGAGGATCCTTGTGATATTTTAAGCTCTAGTTGAATGATAAGTGTCGCATTATAAATCATTTTCGTAGTTAGAAATTATGAAACGCTCTGTTAAAAGCAAGGAAGTTTTTATGCCCGTTGAAGTAAAACAAAATGCCTGACAAAGTATGGCTTTGACAGATTCCAAGTGCTTGTACAAATGTGCTAAAGAAATTATACTTTGAGTATACAGCTTGTCCAAAGTCATGCATTATTAATACTATTAGTAATATCTTCAGTAAAGGCTTTGATGCATAAATATTTCTGATAAAGGTAGGTTGTGTACTTTTGTCCAACTGAGCAATCTTGCTTTCATAAAATATACCAACATTTTAATGACTGATGGTTAACATGCTGTAATACACAGTTCAAAATTAAAGGCTCAAATGCTGTACATGAGAGGTTAAGCTCCCCCTGGCGGTTTTACAAGGCGACGCCGGATAGTTAACCACGTGACACCACGTTAACTGTGTGATACCGCGTGATACCGCGACACGCCCACCGGGGTATGCCGTGAAATACCTCACCCATTTTGAATGGCTGCATCTGTACATGTCTCTGAGTTCAAGGTTAGCAGTTTGTGTTTGTGCTATTCACAGGATCAAGATGGACAGATCTGGGTCATCAGTACCCAGAGGTGGAGCCTTGGCCACTGATCCCAGGTGAGGTCACTGTTGTCCATTGATTGTGTCTGTTAGTTGGCCAAGAGATTAGTTTGTTGTGAACTGGACCATCTCTCACGTTATTCTTTTCTTTGTTCTTTGAAAAGTTTGAGAAGAATAAAATCCTGACAGCTGAAAACTGCTAAAAATAAATAAAAAAAATAATACAACTAGTAATTTCTCCTTACTAATGGCTTAAAGAGAATGTATGCATGGTAGTTATGATAAGAGACGCACGCACACAGGGTGAGGCACAGAGAGCTATAATTAAGTACAGGAGTGATGAACAGCAGAATAAAGGACCTGGATTTCTCAGAACATGTCTGTGCCCTTGAAGTAGTCTTCACATCATGTGTGACAGGCTCCACTATAACACTTAGTCAACTTACACAATAATGTGAATCTTGTTTTATTGTGCTGAATTCCCTTTCAGTTGTATTCACAGAGGATCAATTAAAACCTGATGATGATGACGGAGTAAGCAGCTGTAAATATTATTGTTAATATGGGTGTTTACATAACACTGTTATTGTAATTATTAGTTTACTATGTCCAGTCCCTCATCCTCACAATGGAACCTGACCAGAGAGTCCTGTAGTCAAGTGGGTTCAGAGTCAACAGGGTGACTTGTATTAGTAGACAGACACTGGTAGGTGTAGGTAAATACCTGATACCTGCATTGCATAGTATACAATACTTTATTCCAGACAATGTGGGAAAGCAATAAAACAGGCACATAGAATGTTAGGTTATTTACAGTAGTTAAAAGCAATACATTTCTTGAAGGGTGTTCTGTTAAAACTGTATAAAGCACCAGTGAGGTCTCTTTTAAAATTGTGTGCAATTTGTTTGAATTTGGTCACTGTGGTTACAAACAGATTACGTCTCTGCAATTAGTCTAGAGAAGAGGAACCAGATACAACTCTGGGGTCAAAGGCATATCTGACAACTGAATGTTTCTAATCTTGTAAGAGTGGCTAAGAGCAGTCCTATTCAAGATGATAAAATCCTAAAGATAATGACACACTCAGCCCAGTGACCTGAATCACTATCAACAGTGATACACAAAGGGAGAGACATGATTTGAAACTACAGGAAAGGGCATTTCAAACTGAGGACAGGGGGACCTTCTTTACACAAAGGGTTGTTGAAGGGTGAAACACACAACCCAGGCATGTGGGTGTTACTGATAACCCTGGTATCTTTCAAGAACAACACAGTCTGAGAGCTTTATATCAATTAGCTACTAACTACCAAACATATTGTTTCAGCTGGGAGCCTTCTTCACCCAAAGAAGTCTCCACAGCCAATATGTTGTGTTTATTTCCTTCTCTTTTCAGCTTAGAATAAACCTTTACTTGTTTCTTGTTTCACTCCCTTTCTCTACTTTTCATGAGTTCCTTGTCAGTAACGTTTTCTCATTACTGTTAGTGCCTCAGCTTCTGTCAGTACAAGGTTAGCAGTTTGTGTTTGTGCTGTTCACAGGGTCAAGCTGGACAGACCAGGATCGCCAGTGCCCAGCTGTGTGTCTATGAAGAGTGACTGGTCAATGAATGAACCAACAACGTTCAATGAAGGAACCTTCACTCCTGACCCCAGGTGAGATCACTGTTGTCTCATTGTGTGAACTGGATCTCCTCTCCCTTTTGTATTTTCTTTGTTCTGTGAAAGTTTAAGAAAAATAAATACCTGACAGCTGAAAACTGCTGATAATAAAAACAACTAAGTTCTACAGCTAGTATTTTTTTTTTTACTAATGGATTGAGTGTGTATGGTTAGTGTGTAATTGATGAGTGTGTAATGAAAAGAGTATATATCTACTGCAGACATGATCAGAGACACAGAAAGGTTGAGGAACATAGAGCTGTAATTGAATACAATAGTGATGAGCAGCAGAATAAAGGGCCTGTATTTCTCAAAATATGTCTGTGCCCTTGATAGATATAGAACCAGCTCCCAGCTGTGTATCCATGAAAACCGACCCTTCAGAAAATCAACCATTAGAGTGTGGAAGAGGAGCTCCACACTAGGAGGGGATCTAGTGCACAGCATCCACTAGGGATGTGTCCATCACACTCTTATTGTATTATTGGATTATTGCATAATTGTAATCCATAATTATTGGATTACATAATCCAGCCCCTCATTAGTCTCTAGATAGTGAGTCCTTTAGGCATGTGACTACTGTTACCTTAATGGCCAATTAGGACATAGCATACAGAGCTCTGGCCAAGTCAAATCAGTGTACAGTAGGTGGAAGAATATTATCCACTTGAAATATCTCAACATCTGAGCAGCTAAATGAAGTCTACAGCAGAATGAGACCTCAAATTGTATTGGCTCCAGGCAGATGGATCCAGATCTCATTTAGTCCAGATGCGTGAGGGCTATGGTGTTCCATTCCTGGCATTCCAAGTCATATGGAGACGAGATAATTGCAATGAGCAGGGCAGTGATGTCTGGAAGCTCCTGGTCATGAACTGCCATGAGCTGTCATTAACTGGAGGCAGCTGTTACAAGAAGGCTGTCAGACACTGTAGTTGTGCAGGTTCACTTCACCAGCTCTATATGTGAATTTCCACCTGAATCCTGTTGACACACTGTATATGGACCTAAATAATACAAAATACTTGGACTTGATTGATTTCCAAATTAAATAAACTGGTTTTGTTGTTTTACAGAAAACAACTATATCCAAAATGCAATTTGAAATTTAAATGTAAATGTTATTTTTTTATAAGTAAACCTATAATTTTTTGATAGATGTAAACCTATAATTTCAGAGACAAAACTATATATATATATTCCTGAGAGAACAGACTGTATCACATTTTGTGTATTTTGAAAAACACACATTGTTATTAAAGAAAACATATAACAGCAATAGAATAATAATCTGTTTGCATGACTAGGACAATTTACTTTAAATTGCAGTTTAGTTTGTGCTCATGTCCTCATCTCCATGTGTGGTTGTGTGTCTCTCGTCCTGAGCTGTCCCCCCCCTTCCTGTCTTGAACTCTTTATAGGTGTTGTCTCCTCTCCTGAATTACTGGGCCTATACAGTAATTTGTTTGTGCAAAGAGCATTTTTAGAGGGAGCTGGCATAACATTTGTAACTCTTTTTATATGTATTTAAATACATATTTAAACATACAGTGTATTTAAACATACACTGTGAAGATCTCTGACAGGATTTTCTTTTCCTCACAGCTTTGCTGGGCCTGGAGATGCGCCTTGTGATTTCTGCTCCGAGACAAAGCTCAAAGCTGTGAAATACTGTTTGACCTGCACTGTCTCCTACTGTGAGATACACATCCGATGGCACTACACAGTCCCAGCCCTGCGGAGACACAGACTGGTGGACATCAGTGGAGACCAGGAGCCCAAACTGTGCCAACAGCACCACAAAGCTCTGGAGCTGCTCTGTAGTACTGACCAGACTCTCATTTGCAGTCTGTGTTCAGCACAGGAACACAGGGGCCATGACATCATTTTTAAATCAGAACAGGGACTGACAAAGGTAAGAGGCTTCAGTCACTCATCTGCTATATAAGATCAGGTCTTGCTAATATTGATACTCTTTTCACCAGCTGATTCACAGTGAAACTGTGAAAGGGCTGAGTGACTCTGTGCTGTGTCATCTCTTCCCTGAACTCACAGACAGAGATCTGTAGTGACCAGTGTGACTGAATTGATACACACTCATCAATGAGGGGAGTTGAGTGTCTGTGTGCTATTTTATTTCACATGTACTGTACAGTGTAAAACATTAGTGACCAGAACTCAGTATATCAGTACAGAAACACTGAGGGGTGGTCTCACTGTGGATCTATTATCACTATGGATGTTCTCTTTCTATGAAAACTTTAGATCTCTTGATTTCTTTACATTCTGCCAATTCTGCCTCTTCCTGAAGTCTCACACCTTTCTCTGCTCTTCATGCTCAGGATATGGGAAGAGTGAGTGACCTTACAGATGAACTTGAGAATTTCTACACAGGAGGATTTCAGGAGACTGACCAAACAGGTTAGTGTATGAGAGCGTCTCTCAGGAGAAGGACAGAGTAGGTCAGTGTGTGTGAATGAGTGTGCTTTGACGACTGTAACTGTAGGAATCAATTAAGCATAATAATTTAAAGTCTGACACATGGATTCGAAATATGCAGTATATACTTTATTGATACACCACTAAAACATGCATAACCAACAAGAGTTAAATAATATATTTTTGAATCAATCTGCTGTAATATGAATTTGATCATTCAGTCAATTAAAATATATCAACTTTTGTTATTGTCTACCTCATAGGTTATATAAATCTCATATCAGTATCATTTATATACTGTATCATCAGTGGTTAAATCACATTCATATTCTCAACAACAACTAAATTACATTTACTATCCTGAACTACTATATCAAATGTGTCTGACAAAAGAGCCCAAAACAAAGCATAACAACTGTCTTCTAAAAAACAAGATTTCTTCTCTATTTTTACTGTTGCACTCTCTCAGCCTGAAGTATTCAAAGAAATCCTGACTCAGACTGCTTGCAGTCACATTGTGGGAAAAGTCAGATTGCCAGGTTAGCTAGAGAGTGAAAAGCTGAGCCAGTGAGCAAACCAATGAAATGATTTGTGTGCTACCTTCTAAAACACAAAATCACTGTTGGTGATCGCCTGGATGTCATCAGATATACAGTTGTGACCCAAAATATTGGCACCCGTGCACATTTTTCAAATAATGCAAAATTTCTTCCAGACAACTGTTAAAAAATCTTTTAGAATCCGCATACTGTATGTACTTCCTTGGTTTGCAGTGGAACAAACAAACAAAAAGTCAGCTTTACTATTTACTAAATCTCAGCTTATTCCACAGGAAATCCTAAAATGGCCCGGATAATATTACTGGCACCTTCCAAAAGTACTTAGAAATAATTTGGCTTCAAACTGGTGATTTTCCTTTACTTTTGAAATGAACCAGTATAAAAAATACTAATTCAACCAGTCTGAATAGAGAAAAGGACTCATTCTCCTATTTTGTGTCACTGTGTGTACAATATTGAGCATGGAGAAAAGGAAACCAGAGAATTGTCTGAGGAGATCAGACACAAGATTGTAGCCAAGCATGGACAATGTCAGGGCTACAAGTCCATTTCCAAAGACCTTGATCCTGTTCCACCTTACATAGTGTTATCAAGACGTTTAAGGCCCATGGCACTGTAGCCAACCTCCCTGGACATGGCCACAAGAGAAAACTTGATCAAAGATTGCAGCGTAGGATTGTTTGAATGGAGGAGAAAGCACCTCGATCAACTGCCACACAGATTCAAGCTGACCTTCAGACACAAGGTACAATAGTTTCAACTCGCACCATCCATTGCCAAACTCAATGAAAGGGGGTTATATGGTAGGAGACTCAGGAGAACCCCACTGCTGAGAGAGAGACACAGAAAGCCCAACTGTCTGGCTCTCAGCTATCAGTTGCCCTGGGAAACTTACATTCTCATGAGGGCTCCCAGTTTTCCAGGACCAGCTGCACAAGCCAGACTTTCCTTCACTGATCTGTATTAATTAGTAATTAACAATTCATTACTCAATTTCTCTTTCCCTATTTAATGTTGAGGCGTCACTTTAACAGTGCTTTGTCATTGTTCATTTCACCCTCTTCACTCCCCTTCGGTGCACTAGTGCTTTTAGTTCTCAGCTTCATTTGTATTCATTTCACCCATCCTGTCTACACTCCTATTCTCCGGTTCCCTGGGCAGATGCCTCAGCAGCTTCTCTGGGTGCTCGTCCTGCCCTGGATTCCTAAACCTGTCTGCACCCCTGTCTTTGGTTCACGCTTTGAAGTCGAATCACCCTTGGAGCTCAGCATCAGGATTCTGTTCCAAGACCAAGCATCCTCCTTTTTTCCTGGGAGCTTGGCACAGGATTCCTCGCCGTTGCTGAGGCTGCCCAGTTCCTGTCGACAGACTGATTCGCCAGGGTTGAGATCCCCAGGCTGGAAACTGACCATCCTCTCCTTTAACCGCTGAATCAGCCTGTTCTGACTCCATTCCAACAATCCTCCAGGATTTTCTGTGCACTGCAATCCGGTTCCTGACTGCACGGCAGCTCCTTAGCTCTGCCTTGAACCCAGGACTCCTTCCCACTGGCCTCTCTCCCCTACGGTTCCCACCTGCTTCCATGAGGTAGCTTATGTCATCCAGGACCCTAGGACTCTCCCCGTGCAACCTCATCCTGTTTTTTTCCCTGCCCTAGCAATTTTTTTTCTCTTTAGCACTTTTCTTTGTCCTCTTTCCTTCTGCCTTTCTGCCCTTTCTTGAGGAGTCTTCCTTACCTGATTCAGGGCTCTTTTCTCTTCCTCACCATTTTCTCTCAGGCTGTTTGAGAACTTTTCTTTCCCCTGCTTATTTACTGCCTCCCAACGGAACCTTTTTTTTCTTCTTGGGGAGCCAGGCATCCTACAGTATGTCCAATCTGTCTGGAGAGCATTTCCCTGTTAGCCTGGCCTCCCTGTGGATTCCTGTTCCTGAGCTCTGACTGGGACATACAGTACAGATGCAGCCATTCAAGCTATGCCGTACAAACCCATACCGCAGGGAACTAACCACAAGCCACCGTGGCTTACCACGGTACGTGATTGGTTGGCGAAAATGACCGACAGGGGCACTCATGGTGCATTGGTTGGTAGTGAAAAGATTAAATCATTTAATCTCTTTACTGTGCACATCTTAATCCGCTTAGTATTGAATATTTATATGGAATTAATATATTGAAATTTATATGAAATTTTAGTAGCTAAGCATAAAAAGAAGCAGAACATAATGCATCTGAAGGTCAAAAACGATATTAATTTATGAACAAATTATGTAAACTGTACTGTTTATTGCTGGTATTGGTAGTTTAAAGAAAAAATACACACCAGTATTCCATTTCTCCCTAAACATTTTAAGCATCGAAGATTTACATGTGGTTGTTTCGGAAACGTTTTTACATGCTCCTTCTGACCATATTACTGTACATTTATATACTTTGTGAAAATTGATCGTTTTAGCCTTTTCTGCTAATACGCTTGTAATCGGAGTAAACAAAAGCATACTTTTAGAATTTGATTAATAGGGAATATAATATGGAATCGTGTATCTAAAGAAATAAATAACGATATAATTATATTCATGTACTAGCAAAAACAGTAGTCTAAGACTTTCTATGGATATGTGTACGGCTGTTTCACTGCTTGCTATGTCACTGCATCTGTCATGTGATGGCTTAAGTGATTGACTTATAAGGCTGAGGCTGGGTGTTCAAATCCAGGTATCACCATGAGTTTTCTTTTAACAAATAAACATTTCTTTGAAAAACTAAAATAGCAAATATTATGGACACTATATTGACATTATTTAATATTTTTAAATATCACAACATGTTCATACTGTATGTACACAGCGGTACAGCAGGGTGTAGGGCGCAAGTCCATGTGAGCCCGAAAGCCCTACATTAATGTAGCGCATTCGCCCGGCACTGTGGCAGAAGAGAGCCTGGCTGGGGTACGCTGTGAGGGGCAGGACGGGAGTGGTAGTGGTCAGGGCGGGAATTAGGAAAGCCGCTGACCAGTGCAGCTGACCCACTGTGAAATGGGCGTACAGTCTGGGGAGATTGTCCATTTTTGTGTAAATAGTTCCCTGGTTTCACACCCCTGTGTGTTGCTCTCTCTCTTTTCTCTCTCTCTCGCTTGCTCGCTCTCTCTCTGGTGCCCCCTCTCAATTCAAGGTGCTTTATTAGGATGACTGATGGATACAATCAGTGTTGCCAAAGCAAGAAAAAATAATAAAATTAACACAAAACAAAACAAAAATAAAAAAAATACAGACATATTACAGAAATTTCCAACAAAGACATCAAAGACATATCATAAAATATTTGTGGGAACTCTGGGATTAAATTTCTGATTTTAGGGAAGAATGTTTCTTTAATCTCAGAGTATCTGTCATAGTGCAGTAGGAAGTGCACCTCTGTCTCTATTTCTCCCCGCTGGCAGTGGGAGCACAGCCTGTCCTCTCTGGGCAGCCAGGTCTGCCTGTGCCGCCCAGTTTCTATGGCCAGGCTATGGTCACTGAGCCTGTACTTCTCTCTCTCGGCTGGCGTGCGGGAGTGCTGGCTGGCTGGTTGTGCCGAAAATAAATAAAGCGCCGTTTTTCACTCCACAAAGTCTGAGTCTCTGTGTCCGTCCTCGCTGAACCCGAATTCGTTACATTATTAATAATATCTTCTGTGTCGCATTAACATTGGAATATTCCTTTTTTACAAGTTTAAAAGGAGGCGATACACAAGTGTCCCCTCTTTAACTCACCAGCCTCACAACTCACAACATTGTCCAATAATACTCTTCTTGTGTCTAATTTTTAGTTTAGCAGGATTTAAGCTACAGTATGTTAATATAACTATATTGTTACTAATTTCTTTAGATACACGATTCCATATTATATTCCCTATTAATCAAATTCTAAAAATGTCAGTATAGTGTCCATAATATTTTCGTTTTTCAGAGGCTTGAGGCGTCTGTTAAGTTGCCCCCACTGGATAAATTGTTTGTAAAAAAACGGTTTTCCAACTTTTTTCCTCCCCCCTCTCTTTATTTTCAAAGTAGAATAGGCGAGCCCTCCAGTGATAGACAGTCCCCCTTCCGGACATACTGACAAAAGTTTTATTAGAAAAAGAGATTCACAGCGCAAAGCTTTTGGTCTTCACACCCGAAACGTTGCGTTTTCTCTCTTCTCTTTTCAGCATGGAATAAACCTATTAATTGTTCTTTTGCAGACTACATTACTTCTTACTTAAACAATTGAAACACTTTAATTTTGTAAACTTAACATGAATTCCGTACAGAAATAAAATAATGTTTTCTACAGTTGTTAATCAAGCAGATTAACAGGTTACGTTACTGACAAAATAGTGCACTGTCCACCACTGCCCAGTGATATAACTTTAATGTAAACAAGATCTTATACCTGGTGCAGTTTTTACAAAAAAACATTTTTTTAATTAATTGAATCCCAGGTGTGAGATCATAAAACCTGAATTACGTAATATGCTTACGTCTGCAAAACACCTGATCATCTACTTTGTGTATATTCTAATCGCAGCGGGGGCAGGGGACAGTTAAAGACGCCAGACCCCACTCTTAGGCTGGGCCAAAGATTTTTTTTTTAATTAAGGCAAATTAAAATTAAGTATGTTAAAGTGCTAGAGGTGTAAAAAATACAAAAAAGCACATGAGCAAAAAGTTTTAGAAATGGAGCAGGTGAAAGGATTTGTAAATATATTTTGTTTAGGCAAGTCAGTTTTTTGTAACACATAAAATACATTTTTCCAAGAAAGTTTAGCCTTTGTCACTAATGAAACCACTTAATAAAGATCTAAACTTAGAAATCTAAAGATTTTTGTGTTCAGTGTTGGTAGCAGGATGAACTGTCCGGTTGAGCTAAGTGTATATTTTGTCACAGAGTTTCTGCAAGATGTTAACAGTGAAAACAGGAATTCAGAAATGAGTCATTTCAAGAAAAATATTTTCAGAATAATTATGAATCTAGCAGGATAGAGAAAGCACAGAAAATAGGCAGTTAGATTGATCAGATTAGTATAAAAAGCCATTTAGCAAATAGGGTGTGAGAAGAGTGATACTTTAGTATATTTAGTATACTTTAGTTTTTTTTCTGAACCAGGGAAAATCTGATTATGTTTCTCTATAACAATTATAAAAAACTTTATTTTATATAGCACCTTTAAAAGTGGCATCTCAAAGCAATACAGTAGGTGTAAAAACAGTTATAAGGACCACAGATTACAAAGTAAACACATAAATTGTAAGAAAGACAAGCAGTTAGAAGTGCTACCAAAATTAGAAAATGAAGGAGATACAGACACTACAGTATGTCTTCTGAAAAGAGAGGATTTGAGGTTAGATTTAAATGCACTCAGGGTGGGTGACTCTGATATCACTGGGGGTACAAATTCAGAGCTCTGGGGTGCAGCTAGAGAAGGTCCTGCTACCCACAGAATGAAGATGTTCTCAAGGACAGCTAGAAGACCAGAGTCAGACGGATTGAGGATTTTGAAGTTGACTAGAAACTCAAAACCTGATAGGAAGCCAGTGCAAGAACTTGAAGACAGGCGTAATGCATCCTGATCAGGATTCTGGCTGTCCAATTCTGAACATATTGGAGATTGTTCAGTGTTCAGATTGTTCAGTGAGATTGTTAATTACCCCAGTGAACTGGATGTGGATTTATTAATTCTAGAAAAAAAGCCTTTCTTGATTTCTCTAGCTCCCTTTAAAACAAACTATTATTCCAAATGCACAGTACTACATGGCCAATATTTACATATGATATTTGTGATTTGGTTTGGCTGAACTATCTTAGGATGTAAGACTAAAGATACAGGTAGGAAAAATATAATTTTGGGAAAGGAATACACTGATAACAAAAACACTTCCTAATGGGGTTAAGCATACTTTTGACAAAATGACAGGAGAGACCGCAGAGATGATGAAGTTAACAGACTGTATGTTTACATAGATACTGAAAGGCAGAATACACCCCGGACATAGTGCCTGTCCATCACAGGACAGGCAAACTGACACAAACACACACACACCAGGGCCAGTTTTCCCATAAACCAATTAACCTACCAGTATGTTTTGGAGTGCCAGAGGGAATCATATCATACATAACACACAATCTAAAATACAATCCTCATTTCAGTATCTATGTAAACATACAGTTTACAAAAAAATCTTAAGATTTCTAAGTTTATGTCTTTATTAAGTAGACACTTGTGTATCGCCTCCTTTTAAACTTGTAAAAAAGGAACATCCCAATGTTAATGCGACAGAATATATTATTAATAATGTAGTGAATTTGGGTTCGTCGAGGACGGACACAGAGACTCAGACTTTATGGAGTGAAAATCAGCGCTTTATTTCTTGTCAGCACAACCAGCCAGCCAGCACTCCCACGCCGTATTAAATGGCTGACCCTAGTCGGAATTCTGAGTTACTATGTCGGAATTCTGAGATACTAAGTCGCAATTCTGAGATACCATAGCGTGTTTTTTTTTTACTCCCTGGTGGAAACGGGCTTCCATACCTACACAGACCAGCAAGAGAGACAGACCTTCCTTCTGCACCAAAGAGAATATGACCTCCAAATAAATCTTTAAGAATAATAATATAATTAATGTATATAACAGATTCCATTTCAATGAATCTCAATGTGCTTTACGTAAAAGAAAAGCTAAAAAAGAAGTCAAGGAACTTAATATTACAGTAACTAAAAAGGAAAAAGATACTGTAGCAAATTAGTATATAGTACTGGAAGTTGATAGGCTTGCTGGAAAAGAAGGGTTTTAAGATCTATTTTAAAATTCCTGGTGGAATTTGCTTGTCTGAGGTGATGCTTTGTTAGAATAGAGATGGTATGATCTGATTAGCCCTAACAAAATACGGAACTATACATTTCATTACCCTACACTACACATTACTGTTCAGTAATGCAAAATAAAATACATAGTAAATAATAAAATAAAATCACTTAGGTTTTTCCCTGACATTAGAGGTTACTCTCAATTTTCAGCACAAAAACACAAGATGATGTACAGAGGATAAAGTTGAGACTTATGTAACACAGGAAGAGGGTGTTCCTGCATCAGGTCCACTTATTGTCTGATTTTTTCAGGACTAAAACAGTCTACTTCTTTCAGAGGCTCCCAATGCAGTATGTTTTGGATCTTTAAATTGTCACCTGCTGAAGACTGTGCTGAAGAGATAATGTGGTCAATTTAAATCAATTTAAACTTTCATTAAAAACCTTAGAAGTTTCTGACAGATTCCCCTTTGATGGTAGCTAAATGTTAGGAACTTGAACACATTACCTCCTGATGTGACTGGATCTTTTTTCTGCGTCTGGACCTATATCATTGTATTTAACTTCTTTAACTCTAATTCATCTGTAACTGTACGCCTTTCATAACCTTGTTTTACTTCAAGAATAAGCAGCAGTGGAATAAGGCCTCAACTTTGTCATGTCCATTTTGGCCGGTCTGCCCACACTCTCTTCTTTTTACTGACAGGCCGACACGGAAACACTGGGGCTGCGACTTTCATGAAAACCAACTTCTCCTCTCAAATAAGCAAATAACACAAATCTCTAGGAGTTTCCTTCTCTCATATAGCTCACTCCTAATTCTGGAGCTTTTAAGTTTGTACTAATACCAAATGTTTCTCCACAAAGTTTCCCCTGAAATTCGACTGACTGTCTTACTCAAACCTGAGCAGACATTTCCCTCAGACAGCCCTGTTCTCTCTCACCTTCAGAACAGGCTGTCAGTAGCCTTTCTCAGTCTCCTCCAGGGCTGCAGCTGGTACTGGGCTCCTTCTGGAGTTTAACTTTTCACTAGGTCTCATTGCAAGAGCCTGAGTCTTAATGCCAAACCTAAAAGTAAGGACCTGAACACTAGCCCTAGGTCTCAGCATGAGACTTGTCTTTTCATTGTCATGTCTGTCAGTGGGGAAGTCTGACTCCCCTGAGCCGATAGGGACCGTTCACTCCCTGAATGCTCACATAGGAAAACCTGGCTTCACACAGGTGACTCCAATCCCCTAATAAACTCCTGCTGATTGAAAACACATACAGTACTCCCCTAGAGTATTTATATGCCCTCTAGTGTCCTGTTTGTATACTTGACACTCCAGATCCAGTTGCCCTGTTACTGAGACATAGAAAACCTCTGAAAAATATCTGAACCACTGTTTTTAAACAGTTTCCTTATGTTAGCTGTGAAAGACTAATGGCTGTTCAGAGGTATATTTTCTGACTGCACAAAGTCCTGCAGAGCTACTGCAGATTAAACTACCTGCTGCAGCTGCTCCTGTAAGAACCGCACTCTGACAGCCAGCTGCTGAACCTTAGTTAACTGGTCCCAGCTGCTGGAGCACATGTGTCCTCGTGGAGCTCTGAGTCCCTGATCATGTAAACTCCACTGCTGCTTCAGCTGGGTTTCTTGAACCAGATCCTGCTCTGTTGCTTTCCCTCCGGTCATCATACCTTTAGAAACCCTCATTAAGTTGAGCTCCTTTCCTCTGAGCCCAGTGCACACTCGGGTCCAGTTCTGCTCCCTTTTGTTGTTGCAACTGGTTCCCCATCTGAATTTCCTCCCATCTTCTTCTTACTCTTCTTCAGTGGGCTGCAGACTTTTGGAACCACCTCAACCTTTCAAAATTACTAAATAAATAAAGAAAAATTACTCTGTTGGATATGTAAAAATTAGTTTATTTTGAACTATTAATTAGTTTATTCTGCCTTTTGTGAATACAGTTTTTTTTTCAAGATTTATGTACACATTAACATAATCTATATTTAGTCCTACTACTATTTTACGTAATTGTTACAGCAGAAACTGTAGCAACTGTGTTTGTACAGTTATGTGAAAGTAACTTTAAGAAAGTAACCTCTTGCCATAAGTAGTTTATGCTACTTATAAAGCCTTAATGAAGCCTGCCCTGTACAAGGGTGGTATTCAGAATCCTACAAACTATAAGAGTTTATGATGTCCTAATTAGAAGATAAAAAATCCTGATTGTGAGACGATGTATGATTTTTTTTTCCTCGTAGCACCAGAACACTGCTGTAGATAGTATACAGCCTAACAATGTGACTCAACAATATGCAAGACAAATTATTCCACAAATAAATAGAATGCTTATACAATGTATTGTAAAATCACCTACAATAACATAGCAGCTGCTTGTCTTTCAAAATTTATTTGAAAGACTAAATTGAAAATCCTCAGACTAAACCTGTGTTGTAATACTGTACAACCCCAACAACTGCAAAGATGTTGGAGGTACCTTTCAACATACTGCAGCATGTGTCTTGGAGTATTAGGTTTTTGTCTATGATCGATCCCAAATAAATTTAGTAATCAACATCAATTACAGTGGGATGAACTGGGGCTGCATTTTTCCTAAAATTAATGATTAGTTCTTTTGTTCTCAAAATATTAAACTCCAAAGCGTTTTACCCAGTTTCACCACTAGAGGGGTCACTAGCTCACTAGAGGTATCAGTTTTCACATCGCCATATAATTCAAATAATTTCTCCTTTTAAATGTGAAATCCTTCAGATTCATCTGTTTTGTTTAATTTAAAATGGTTGATAGTGATATTTGTGAGCAGGGCTGTCCCTAGCTTTCTGGGGGCCCCAAACAAAACCTTGGAAATGGGCCCCTCCAGATCACGATTTGCACATACAGTACACTACTATTATGAGCTTCCAACCCAACTGATTTTACTACTTAGAACAGTTAAATAAATTAACTATTAAGCTAGAAAACTTTAATTAACCAGCTTCAGAGAACACATAATAAATAACTTACAAACAAGAACAAGACACATGCATTTTATAAAGATAACATATTTTAACATTGAAAATAATAACATGAAACGTGAATCAGTTACTTTTAGGAAAACACCTCAGGTAGTCTATGTTTCCAGCTAGAAAATGTGGCTTATCTACTGTTCGCCAGTTAGATAAAACAGACACAAAACTAAATGAAATACAAACATTATTGTCTTGATTTGCTTTGAGATTGCTTGTCCTGCTCTTCTTTTCTATGCTTCCTTTTCTCAGCACACAGTAGGCATGTCCTTTCAGAGGATGATGTGCTTTTGCCAGTTTCAACTATGTGATATTAATTTTAAACCATTACAACATAGTTTGCAACGCAAGTAAAAGGTCACTAGTAATGTTTCATTACATGTTAGATGAAAAATAAAATTGATCATCACAATATTTACTACTTTCCAAAATTAAACAAACTGCATTTAGTGCAGCAGCAGCTGAAATCTCACTGACATTGTCATCTTGGTGAAGAATCTTCGCATCTTAATCAAAGCAAATGATGCAGCATTCAAAATGGGCATTAAATCAGAACTAAAGTCAGCCAGGATAAATCTAAAAAATGGTATTAAACATGCAAAAAACACACTTAAACAGGATTTCAAGGATCACTTCAGCACTAATTAACCACAGCGCATGTGGTAAGATATACAGGCCCTCACAGTCTTCAAAAGGAAGAACATCTGTGCACCTGCCCATGATGCCTCCCTGCCTTATGAGCTCAACACCTTCTATGCTCGGTTTGAAGCCAGCAAAAACAGAACCTGTCAACAGAGCTGCACCCTCCGCAGCTGACCGGGTGCTCTCGCTATCTGCAGATGAGGTGGGGAGATCTCTGCTAAAAGTGAACACACACAAGGCTGCAGGACCTGATAGCATTCCTAGTCGCATCCTCGGAGCCTGCGCTAATCAACTGGCAGGTGTATTCACAGACATTTTCAACATGTCCCCGGCCCAAGCAATAATCCCCACCTGCTTCAAGACAACCACCATCATCGCAATACCGAAGAAAACCACAGTGACATGCCTTAATGACTACCACCTGGTGACGCTAACTCCTGTTATCAAGTGCTTCAAGAGGCTGGTAATGGGGCACATTAAGGATACCAGACACACTGGACCCGTACGAATTCGCCTACCGGCCCAACAAATCCACAGATGACGCAATCTCCATTGCCATCAACGGGACTGAAGTGGAAAGGGTCAGTAACTTCAAATTCCTTGGCATCCATACAGTATCACCAAGAACCTCACATGGTCTCTCAACGCCACTTGTCTGATTAAGAAAGCGCAACAGCACCTTTACTTCCTAAGATGGTTGAAGAAGGCTAAGATATCTCCCCAGGTCCTCACAAACTTTTACAGATGTACTACAGAAAGCATACTGACAGGTTGCATTAAAGTGTGGTGTAGGAGTTTTGTGAATATACTGGGACAATTTATTAATTGTAGCAGTAATCACAAGGTGATTTGTTATGGCTATTAGAAAATCAATTGATCAACGACGCACACACATGGATTCAATACATGAAATACATTCATGAATACATGAATTGTGCATATAAAACATATACAGTAACAGTCTGCCTGGATACAGATGGTAGCTCTTACTGTGAGGGTTATCAAAGTGCAAGGTATATAATCACGAAGAGATGCAAAACACAAAGATACAAAGAATATGCTTCAGTATACCATTCGGCTATACTATCGTTAATCAGTTTCATTAATACCACTTCTACATTAGATATTCAAAAGTAAATACATTGCTCATGAATTAAGTTCATTTCAACTTGTGTTGAGGTAACAATTGAATTCTCGAGATGCAATGAAGAACATTGTGTTTACTTATCCAGATATGGATTCGTATTTCTCAAAACAGACACCAATGACCAGCTAGCAGCTGCGTACAATCACTGCGGCGTTCAATAGGCGTTGTCCCGGCGTCCTTTGGCTCGTGGCCAACCAGTTGGGGTGCAACTCGGAGTCGGAAGAATTAGGAGGAGAGATTTCTGCTGTGGTGATGCGCCCGACAGTCTCTCTCAGGTACCTACTAGTAGTCCGGCTGACTAGTAGAACGTCTCTATGCACAGAGGGCAACCGCAGGTCCGAGCAGGACACTCTTTAGGGGGAAGAAACTCTGTTTGCTTCCGGTATAGTGCTGCTGCTGAATTAAAACTTATTCAGGTTGTCGAGAAGAGTCCAAACATATACTTCGGTGATCAAGTGAAGCGTCCATGTTGGCAGCCAGCGATTTACATAGGGCATTCCCCGGACACTTTGCTGAAACAAGATTTCAGTCCCTATACAGACAACACTGTCCATCATATGATTGTCTAAGGGTGTGAAAATGGCTGGAGAAGCTAAATTCTCAGCTGTGCAGTGTCTTTTAAACCAGAACCAAGACAGATGGTGATTGGTCTAAAGTTAAGCGGGCATTTCCGACCCACGTGGAGTTACCACGCCCTGCAGGTTCCTGATTGGTTGTTCAAGGTGAGTGATGAGTAACAATGACCTCTGACATCTAGGACTGCAATCCAGATGCTCCCAAGAATCTCACCACAGAGATGAGGATGAGAGAGATGGGGCCTCATTTAGGAAAGCACAGCAACACCTAATTCTGTCTTATTAATAAGCATTGCTGCTACTGTGGTATGGCAGTGGTATGATTTGGCACATCTGTTGTTGTTTTGCACATTACCTGTTACATGCTGTTGTTTTGCACACTATCTGTTGTTGTTTTGCACATTGCCTCTGTCTTTCTTTTCTTACACAATTGTATTCTTGTCTTTTGTACTACTTACCATCTGAGAGCAAGCTAAATAGCATTTCATTATACCATATACCTGTGTATGAGTATAATGACAATAAACTTGAACTTGAAGATGAGACATTTACTACATCAACAGTGAAACATACCACTACACTTCCATTCACAACTCATAATATTATAATTTAACTAACAAACATTAATGTAACAGCCTAGTCTAGCACAGCAGCAACAGAAAGAGCCATTAAAGGGAATTATTTACTCACATTTAAATATGTATAATGAAACAATATGTCGCCCTGCACATTGAGGGGTCCCCTGGTGATCTCAGGTCTCCAGGCAGTCCCCTAGTTCACCTGTGCCCAGGGTATGTCCTGTTTGCAGGTACAGTAAACCCTCAGTTTGACATGCTTCTCATAACACACTGTGGATTAAACACACAAAATCTGTTAAACGGGTATTTTGTTTGTAAAATCAGAAAATCCTTTCCTTTCCCTACAATAATGAGGGAATTCACAAATATTAAAATAAGGTTAAAATAGTTTTAAAAAATAAAATTCAGGAATATCAGTGGTGCACTATAGGGCTGGGTCACATGCTTGATGGGTTTCATATGTTTCAGTGAATCTTATACAGTACAGTATATTTATGACATAAGACAATTTTCATAGTGATGATTGTAATTCTTAAAAAAATAAGTCAAAAGATACAGAAAACAAATATTTTAGTATTATCTATATATAATTGTGTGTTTGGGGTTGAAAAAAGTCACTGCGATTTAACAGAGATTCAACAATAATGGACCCCTTCCCCCATTAGTCTGTTAAACCAAGGATTTACTGTGTTCACCCGCCCTTGTTTCTTGAATTTCATTAAAGTTGATTATATTTCTCCTGTGTGTTACTGTACTGTTACTTTATTTTTATCAATCAAATACATGTGATTCTGAAGGTAATTGGGTACATGTGAGCTAATTAAGAATCACTGCTACAAGTGGGTGGACTCTTATCTACTATTTGTTTGCTAAAAATGTTGTAGAATATTTTTCACTTGGATCTTGAAGGTAGGATGTCAGGTCCAAACTATAAGGCAACAAAAGCTGACAATTTTTAAAGGGAGTTCTATAGACACTGTATATGTACTCTTGTACTGTGTTTACTGTGCACATTCTGTTGTTGTATTAATAAATTATTTATTATGTACTTTTAATCCATGTGCAAATATTGCTTTTACTGTACCAATTTCTAATTGATCTGATAAATTCAATTATCACATCAATACAGTGAATAAATATTTTAAATATTTTTTTTAAGAATAGTGTATTCCAGTAAATATTGTGACTCATTTGGCTTTTGCCGCAATGGTCTGTCAACATCATGAATTAATTTCAGCTCAGCTTTCCAATATCTAGAATAGGGCAGAAGTAGTCTTCATTCTTAGGAATGGAAATATCCCCTGTGTGGAAGCTCTCCTTATGACAGGGTGAGTCTGTAAGGCTGTGAGAAAACAGAACATGACTATCAGAGGGACATTAAAAATGAGGAGTTGCTGCCTGGAGCTCTGATGGACTGTGTCTGTGACTGGACATTATCTGTGTCCATCTGTTCTGATTGTGTCTTATTCTTGCAAATTTAAACCTCAACAGCTGGTGCCCCTATAAGAGATCTATCAATACACTGCCAGGGTTTCTCCTGCAGCCTCAGACTGTGTCTTTACTATCATGTGTTCTGTCTGTTTCAGGGTGGCTGCAGACACTGAAAGACAAACACAAGGAAGCTCTAAAGAGGAAGTTTGAAGTTGTGTCTGAGGGAATTGCTAAGCCAGGAGAGCAGACCCTCCTCAATGATGTCTTTACACATGTGTGGATAACTGAGGGCAGCTGTGTTGAGGTGAACCATGGACATGAGGTCATGCAGGTAGAGACCGTCTCCAAAATCACAAAATCAGAGATCCGCTCCATCAAGTGCAGCGATATTTTCAAGCCACTGCCAGGACAGACAAGACCCATCAGGACTGTACTGATGAAGGGAGTCGCTGGCATCGGGAAAACATTCTCTGTGCAAAAATTCATTCTCAACTGGGCTACTGGAAAAGATAACCAGGATTTCGATTTTATTTTTTTTCTTCCATTCTGTAAATTGAATTTGATCAAATCAGAAATGAGTTTACAGGAACTTGTTCAGTGTTTCTGCCCAGAAATTAAATCATCTGCTAATATTTTAGACTGTTGTAAAGTCCTGTTCATCTTTGATGGTCTGGATGGAAGCAGACATCCTTTAAACTTTAGAAGAAACCAGATCTGGTCTGATGTGAAAAAAACAACTTCAGTGGACATATTGATAATAAACCTCATCAATGGTAACTTTCCTGTTGACGCCTCCATCTGGATCACTTCCAGAACGGCTTCAGCAGGTCTGATCCCCCCAGAGCTCATCAGCAGGGTGACAGAGGTCCAGGGGTTTGAAGACCAGCAGAAGGAAGAGTACATCAGAAAGAAGTGTAAGAAAAGAGCTCTAGCAGACAGAATTATTTCACATTTAAAGACACAGAGGAGTCTTTACATGATGTGTCATGTCCCTGTTTTCTGCTGGATTGTAGTTACTATTCTGGAGCACACATTGGAAGAGAAAAGTGGGGAGAGTCCAAGAACTCTGACAGATTTCTATACAAACTTTCTGCTTGTCTTACTGACAGCAAACGAAGAGAAAGAAGAGAAAGAAAATGTCCTCAAGTCACATCACGAAGCAATTCTGAAGCTGGGAAAGCTGGCATTTGAAAGTCTGGAGAAAAACATCATT
The DNA here is from genome assembly GCF_040954835.1 of Lepisosteus oculatus. NCBI lineage: Eukaryota > Metazoa > Chordata > Actinopteri > Semionotiformes > Lepisosteidae > Lepisosteus > Lepisosteus oculatus. The sequence goes on from NC_090713.1 coordinate 16,341,782, forward strand.
GTGTTCAATGACAAAGATCTGAAAAAGTACAACATTGATCTTAACAACTGTTCACTTCACTCAGGGTTGTTCAAGGAAATATTCAAACAAGATTCAGTCTTATTTCAGGAAAAGGTGTACTCCTTTTTACACCTGACAGTCCAGGAGTATTTTGCAGCTCTGTATGTTCTAGGTTCCCATCAAAACAGCAATATTAACCCACTGGAGAAAGGAAACCCACCAGTTTCCACACTGTTTCACTTAAATGAAGTTGTCCTGGGAAGGGCCATCCAGAGCAGGACTGGTCACCTTGACCTGTTTGTCCGATTCCTTTTGGGAATGGGAATGAAGAACAACCGGGAGCTTTTGAAGGGATTCCTGTCACACACGCAAAATTACCCCAGTGACATCCAGAAAACAACAGAACACATCAAGAAACTCATTAGAGAAACGTCCTCTCCTGAAAGATGCATCAACCTTTTCCACTGTCTGAGTGAACTGAAGGACAAGTCTTTAATGGCCGAGTTCAATTTGTCTCTGGATAAAATAAAACATTCAGGAAAAAGACTCTCACCTTCCCAGTGTTCAGCACTTGCCTATTTCTCACTGTTGTCCGAGAAAGAGATTGATGTCTTCGACATGGGAGAATATGTTACATCAGAGGAGTGTGTACGGAGATTGCTACCTGTAGCAAAGATAACAAAAACCCTTGGGTAAGTACATCATATTTACTTCACATACAAGGTCCAAACTGTCCCTGTTCCTGTGACGGAACTTCTGGCTGGTACTCAGTGAAGTAGATATATTCATCTTATACTCTAGCACACTTTTTATTTTTCAACATTAAATCCCACAATTAACTTTTTTTTACTTTTTTAATTATTTGTTATTGATTCTATTGTGCAATGTCTAAATATAAAGCTAAAGGCCGTTTGCCAAGTGAAATGCTTACAATTCATCCTTCAGACACTCCAGCTGCAGACGTAATGCATCATGTTACTATTTCTTCTCTGAGTTTTCTTTTTTTTGGAGCTGCTGGGCAAAGATGTACTTGAGCCCCCGCTCCCATGTGCACAGTCCAGGGCCTCGCTCTGTCATCATGTGCTTTCACCTGTATAAAGTCAGGGAATTTGTGTTGCGGGCAGCCAGGGTTCATGCCAGTTTCGAGACCTCCATGTGCTACTCATTTCCAGGGCAGCTGTTTTGGAAAGGGGTTGGGTTGGGCTGGGGGAGGCTGAAGGGATTTTGTTTTCTTTCTAACTTTTTTTCTGTTTATTTTATGGTCTAGTTTTTTAATTATTTAGATATTGTTCATTCCACTATATCACTCTCCCTCATTGGCTAGTGTGTTTTATAATATACCTCATACTGAATTGCAATTAATCAAATTAATACAGTCAGCTTTGTGAGCTGGAATCTTGAAGGTTTAAATCATCCAGTAAAATGATTTAAGAATGAATGACAGCTGAAGGTAGGAATTGCATTCCTTCTGAAAACTTCATCTTGTCTCTGACTAGTTTGTGTCCGTAGAAATTGCACAAGTCAGACTTGCTACAGCCTGAAGCAGGCAAGGACTGTGCAGATGAAGCCCCTATACCACACTGCGGTACACCACCCACAGAAAGATCACTGGCCAAAGAAGATCGATAGGTGGCACTTGTAGTGCATTAGACATTAGAGAAAACATAAGCTTTATTTAATCTGTTGTCTTATTTCTTTAAATGCACTTAATATAGAATATTAATATCCAGTCATGTAACTAAGGGGAAATTTTGGTAGCTGAAAATAATAGGTTTCTTAACATCATTAACAATATTAATTTATTATTTTAAATATTAATATACTGTAGCTGGTAGTGATTGTGTATTCTACATTTTTCATATACATTGGTATGGAATTGTTTAACTCAGTCACCTGTGGTTATTTTGGAAATGTTTTGTTATGCTTGTTTTAAATACATTTTGCTGTTATTATTGTTGTAATGGAAAATGAAAGGCTTGTGAACTTAGTGATGTTTAGGTTTAGTGGTAGAATTTTCACCTGTGAGACAGAAGCTCTCGGGTTCAATTCAGTACTCAGCATTCAGTTCAATGCAGCATTTTACTATCAAAGAAAGACTCTTTCTTCAATAGTAAAATACGATAATGTGTACTATATTGACTTATTATTTTAATTTATTTATTATAAATTTTAAAATAGTATACTAATAAATGAATAATGTGAATGAGTTAGCAAAATGTGAATACTGTGAGTAAAAAACAGTTCTACCAGATGTTCAGAGATAGTCAGAGAATTTAAAGATGCCCTTAAACAGAATTCACAATTGAAGTTCGCATGTTTTTTTTAAATACTAATCATTAAAGCCATTATGCATAATATATTTTATAATTAAAATTTAAAATAAGAGAGAGGAATTAAGACAAAAATGACAAACGTTTCTTGATATCTTGATAATTTACAACAGTCTTCCTCCACCCCCTTCTTCTCCACTTTGATGATGAGGAGGCTGGGACCCCTGCAGAGTGAGAAGAGGGAAATGTGGAGGAGGGGTGTGACAGATGAAACATGAAAAAAGAGGGATTTGATATCATGAGAATTTCAATGAGACAGGTCATGTTGCAGTATGAGTTATACTTTACCTGACCATCATGTTCTTTATCATTTATATACATTTGCAGATTTACACAGTTTAAACTGAAGAGCAGTGCTTTTCACTGTAGCAGCATGAACAGGAGTCTGTTTCTCAAAGTGGTTCTACTCAACCAGATAGCTTTAGTAAATTGGCAAAAGTCGTCTGTATTTTCAGATTGATTTCATAAAGGAAGATCAAATTATATTTGGTTAAGTGTCTACAGTAGCTCCAGGAACTCATCTATGAACTGGCTTCGTCACTGTGTTCTCCTCCCCACTGATAGGTGGTGTGCAGTGAGTATACTGGTGCACTTTGGCTGCCTTTGCATTACCATGTGGTTGTGGTGGTGGAGAAGTGTCCCCAATATCTGTAAAGTCCTTTGAATAGAGTGTCCCAGCTGCAGTTCTATCCACTTTGAATACTCTTGAGATGCATCAGTTTGCATCTATACAATCTGTAGGAAATGTGCTTTTCCTGCAGGAATTATATGGAAGAGGAGGAGGGGGAGCATGAGAAAGGTGCAACCCACTGCTGTTATTTATAGAAATAGTGAAATACACTTTTTTTAAAGCCATTGTGTATAATACATATTTTTAATGAAAATCTTAAACTCTTCCTATAATAATGTCTACATAGTGCTGTGTTTGTGCTATTGAAAGTAGCTTTCTAGCTGCTTTCATCCCCAAGGTAGTGCCTTATTTTTCGGTAAGTACACGACTGTGTACGGCAATCCTGAGTGGTAGCAACACATTCTGGGCAGTTCAGGCACTGAATTACTGGATGAGAGGATAACAATATTTGTAATTTTCTGTCTGTCTGGTCATTGCTGGATATTTTGCATTTGAATACCAGTTATTTTTTTGCATCTGTGTGAACCGTAAAATTAAATCTTCTCCAATACCATACTATAACCACAAGAGTTTCCGTTTCAGACTTAAAAAGCAAACATTAACAATTGCATTTTCTAAAAAAATTGCTTTAACTGTCATGTCATAATACTTGGTAGCTGTGTTAGTATTTTTTTAAACTGAAGATGTAATCAGTTTTTCACTGTGTCCTTTTTGAATAGGCAATTCAAGAACATCTAAAGTTTTAACTTGTCTTTTGATTGATGTATATAAAACAGTTACAATACGCAGCTTCCTTCATTAAAAGACCATTGTTGTACTTTCTATTTTATGCAAAGCAAATACATAAATGTGGAAGAAGACCAGGAAATTGGATTATGTTTTTTGTGTGATCACTGTATGCCCTAAGTTGAATAGCACTGGAAACACTACCACATCATATATACAGACAAATAATACTTGAAACTATTTTTGTTAAATAAACAACATTTAGAGAGTGTCTTCTATATAGTATTTGAATTGAAACATTTGTAAAATTATCCATCCATTTTCTAATTGCTTTATCCAGTACAGGGTTGTGGGGGAGCCAGAGCTTATCCTGGCAAGAAACTGGCACAAAGCAGGATCCAACCTGGATGAGATGTCAGTCCATTGCAGGGCACACACAGACACAGACATGCACACATACACACCAGGACCTACAGATGCAGCCATTCAAAGTGCGCGTTACAGACACGTACCGCAGGTGGCGTCGCGCAGTGTGACGCAAGATAACGCGCGGCACCGCAGTACGTGATTGGTTGACCGACAGGGGCACTCATGGTCCGTTGGTCTGTCGTAGAAAGACTTACAGTAAACGTCTTTGCTGTGCCCGTTGTAGATATTGAATTTTACCACTGAAGGGAAATCTTAGAAGCTGAGCATAAAAAGAATAGGAGCATACTGTAATGCGTGTGAAGGCCATAAACGATATTAATTTTGGAACATAAACATACAGTACTGTATATGGCTGGTCTTGGTACTTTAAAGGAAAAATACACACCGGTATTCCATTTCTCCCTAAACATTTTAAGCATCGAAGTATTTAACTAACATGTGAAATAGCGTGTGAAAAACTGGTAGTTTTAAGCTTTTCTGCTAATATAATATGGAATCGCGTATCTAAAGAATTTAATAACGATATGATTATATTCGTGTACTGCGACAGGGCTGTGTAGGGCTGTTTCGCCTCCCTCCCCCTTCATGCGACTTCCCCTGTAGCCTACTGGTCTACGTGCCCACTTACCAACTCACGGGTTGTGTGTTCAAATCCAGCTGGTGCTGGACTTTTCTTTTAACAAACATTTCTTCGAAAAAATAGAATAGCGATATTATGGACAATCAATTGACTTTTATATTTCAAAATATCACAACATGATCGATTCTAAGTCATTTTTGATAACAATGAATAGTCACCTTCTTCCCTTCTGACAACGATCCCTGCTTCTGCTTCCTGCTTCTATTGTGTGTGTGTGTAATAGAGTAAATTTTTATAGAGAAATGGAGGCTGGACAGTATGCGATACAATATAAACATTTATATTGATTTAAATCGTGTTTTGATTTAAATCGCAAACGCGTGTTTAATTATATGTGTTTTTTTAATCATAATCAGGCTAATGCAACATAAATTGATACAGTATCTCTGTCTTATTTTTAGTAAATAAAGTGCATTTTTGCACACTATATGTGCAAATGTTTTATGATATGTCGCTGTTGTGAATGTCTGTGGACATGTGCTGGCTGGACAGGAGGCTCCACTGTACACAGAGAGCTTAGAAGACAAAGATATCAATTTATTTTAGTCAAAAATTTATATATCACCTTTAAAAGTGGAATCTCAAAGCAAAGTAAATACCCAACACTGATTGAACCCATCTGCCATGCTAATAAAACACCTTGAATTGAATTGAATTGAGGGAAAGAAGGGGGGAGGGCGCGCGGCAAATAAGATACACTCCACAGGCATCCACAACAGCAACATATGAAACGTTTGCACATATAGTTAAGTTATTACTTGGTTTTCAAAGTCGGGAGACATTAGAGGCTTGCCACACCCGGACTGTTAAACCAACGCATTAGGACGTCAAAGCCCATTGAGGACCCGGGCGCAATAATTGTTTTGTCCCTTGATTTACTGATCTGCATTAATTATGGAAATCGAGTTCCTGCTCTGTGCAGACGACCTGGTCCCGCTGTCGCCCACAGAACAGAGGCTGCGCCAGAACCTGGCACTGCTGGAGCAGCACTGTCAGACCTGGGCGCCGACAGTCAGTCTGGACAAGACCAGTTATGGTACAAATTCACACTTAACAACACATTAACACCTAACAACCGGAGCAGGGACGAATTAGGCCAGTACCCACTATTGTTAAACATACAGAAATGGATATTAAAGTATTGAATATTAGTATTGGCTTTAGTATTAGCCATACAGAACATTAAAGTGCCCCTTTTCCATTCAGGGGGTGCCTGAGCCGCTGTGTCCTATCTTCTGACAGTCGCCGTTGTGAACAAACATTTCTTTGAAAAAATGAGACGTTTCCCTTGGTCAGAGATATAAATATATAATATATAAATAAATTAAATTAAACTAACGTGAAATAGCGTGTGAAAAAGTGGTAGTTTAAGCTTTTCTGCTAATATAATATGGAATCGCGTATCTTAAGAATTTAATAACGATATGATTATATTTGTGTACTGCGACAGGGCTGTGTAGGGCTGTTTCGCCTCTCTCTTCATGCGACTGTACCAGGAAGAGGATTTCTTTCTATTCGAAACGTGTATTTTAAAAGTTTAAGAAGTAAAAACCTTACAGCGTACACAGATTTCTAAACTGATCAGGATCGTTATCTTTGTCTTATGCATATGAATGTTCACCGCTCTGTCCAGCAAATTAATAATAAACTTTATTTTATATAGCGTTTTAAACGAATAAGTAATTAGATTGCTCATAAACCTAATCACTTGCTTTTTCATTTTATTTAGGCTCAGATTTCAACTATAGATCGTATTATTAATAACCATAATAACAACCAACCAACAAAAACAACCATATAAACATAATACCAAACAAAAACATAGATAACCACCACAATACAAAATCAAATATATCAAACCATTATACTCTCGCAAATTCCTCCAATTATCATAATCCCGCCCCTTATGCAAAACCAAACCCTCCTCCCATCCCAGTTTATCCTCTTTATCATCCTCAAAATCCACCTCGATTTTCAACTTAAAGCATTACTGCTTACTGGGTTTTTGAGGGGGGGGGGAGGTGTCTTTCGCTGGAAATCTTGCCTGCTTCTACTTTACGAGTACAACCCCCTCTCTGCAGGAGTGCTGGCTGTGACGAATTAAACCGGTTTCACAAGTATTTTTAAAGTAGGAAGTACAGTGTTAACTGGTAGCTGGGCACCTCAATTAAGTCGCTTTAACATGCTAATGCGTTGGTGTAACAGTCCGGGAGTGGCAAGCTTCTAATGTCAACTCGACTCGATTGGAAGACAATGAACGTATTTTAGCCCTAAATGAATTAATAGCAAACATGGTTTACATAAAATACATTTTTCCAAGAAAGTTTATAATAATGCGATCTATAGTTGAAATCTGAGTCTAAATATAAAGGAAAAGCATTTTCAGAGAGCAATCACGCTGTGTTTATGTAGAAAAAGCGATTAGGTTTATGAGCAATCTAATTACCTATTCGCCTAAAACGCTATATAAAATAAAGTTTATTTAGAGATGAATGATCAGTGTCGCAGTTTAAATAATTTTCGTAGGAGGGCTTGGACAGATTCCAAGTGCATTTTTGCAATTTACGTTGTAATACAGTTTAGAATACAGTTAGTCTAAGCTTTATCAGCTTTATTTATGGGTTGCAATTTAGAAAAAGTCAAAAACTGCACTCAAAATGCAATTTAGAGCTTTCTGGCAAGGTCAGACACCCAAATTATAATGTAACATGCCACTGTTTGTGCATAAACAAAGTTATACTGCAATTTTCCTTAGATACGCGATTAAAAAAAATAAATTTTTTGAATCCCCGGCAGAACACACTCCATAAGAATCAGCACTTTTATACAGTATATCGCCTTTAAACACATATATTTAAACACGCGTTTACGATTTAAATCAAAACGCGATTCAAATCAATATAAATGTTTATTTTGTAACGCATAGGTGACTATTCATTCTTATTAAAAAGACTTAAATTCGATCATGTTGTGATATTTAGAAATATAAATTTGTTTGGTGCGAGTGAGGTTTTATTTAATCTCTGACCAAGGGAAACGTTTCATTTTTTCAAAGAAATGTTTGTTAAAAAATAAAGTCATACAGTAGTTCCATGGGATTAAATCACAGACCGTGTGACATGGGAGTCAGGAAACTAACACACAGCGCCACCAGATTTGATAACGCTATAAAAACGCTATAAAATAATGTGACTAGGCACAGAACAAGTTTACAGCACAGTACAATAATTAATGCTGACCATGACTTTAGAAGCATAAATTACCTTACACTCAATTTAAACACAAGCTGCCTTTAGCCCTCTAAGCTGGTTCATACAGAAATGTAGAGATCCAGGCTCAGAACACACAGCTTCATTAGCGAATACATATGCAGGACAACTAGAGAAGACATTTTACAGAGGATGGATTTTTAGAAACATCCCATCAGTGACATCACTGAAGTCAACTCCTACTGTAGGTAACTGTCGTGTGGATAGTTTCACAAGAATCAGACAAAGGTTTAAGCATCGCTTGTTCTAGATAAAACTGCAAAAAAAAACCAACAACCCATAATGTACTTCTTTGTGGCTCTGTTTGCCCAAATCATATATTCACAACATGAAATTAGAAAATAATATTACGTAACCAAAATCCGCAATATGGAAACAGAACCTGTGTAATTGTTGACAGATGATGTTCTCGTAACATTTTTACAAGACAAACTACAACATTTAAAAAATGACTTGTATGTACTTGATATCTCTAATCAATCCACGGCGATATAGTTAAAGCAGTCCCCGCACAAAACGAAACTAAAACGCCCTGGGCATACCGTTTCGCGCTTCTTATCAGTTGCTCAAAAGTAATTTGACCGTATGAAATGCATAATATAAACCTAGAAACATATACAGTACGTGAGCAGTACTTACGTAGTATCGGTGTCAAGACATACCTCTCAAATACTGTAAATCAAGTTAAAAATATCTCAAGACCGATTCTTGTCATAATGAAACCATGTTTCGTGTATGTTTTCTTTAAAGTACCGAGACCAGCCATATACTGTATGTTTATGTTCCAAAATTAATATCGTTTATGGCCTACACACGCGTTATAGTATGCTCCTATTCTTTTTATGCTCAGGCACTAAGATTTCCCTTCAGTGGTAAAATTCCATATAAATATTCAATACTTAAAAAGGCACAGTTAAGACATTAAATATACATATACATACTGTATACAGTACAGTTTGCATACGGTAATATGTTTATGTTCCTAAATCAATTTCTTTCATGAGCATGTGTAAGGCATGGTGAATCGATTCTCAAAAATTACTGTACTTTGCATGATTGGAAAAAAATGCGTGATTGCGAAATGCTGTGGTGTTACTTTTACAAAGACGGTCAATGAAAAAAAGAATGTGGACCAGGGCAATACTTTGAGTTTACAGCTTGTCCAATGTCATTTATTATTAATACTATTAGTAATATCTTCGTTAAAGACTTTGATGGCTACAGCTCAAACATGAGAGGTTGAGCTTTATTAGCTCCACCTTGCGGAAATTCCGGATACTATTATTTTGCTAGCGGTATTTACCAGTAACTTGCGGTATTTACCGGTAACTTGCGGTAGACTGCGTACAGCGTACCGGAAAATAATGCGGTATCGCCCGTGCATTTTGAATGGCTGCATCTGTATTTTCCCAGAAGCCTATTAACCTATCAGTATGTCTTTGAACTGTTGAAGGAGATGGGAGCACCCAGGGGAAACCCATGTGAACATGGGGAGAACATGCAAACTCCTCAAAAATGGCCCACCAGGAATTGAACCCTTTCAATTTAGCTACCTTCAGTGGCACAAAGTGTCACAAATGGAGCACTAACAAATAAGACCGGTTCAGATCTACACTTCGTAGCGGGGGCTGACACTAGTGCCAGGTCATGTAGGCAATGCCACCTTGCATCAGAGAGGCGAAAGGTAGCTGGACCCAGTTGCTCTGTGACCTGCATAGAGGAATTCCATAGATGTCTGAGCTGGATATGCCTGGAGTCTGTCTTGTGAAAGTAGAAGTTTGTGTACGAGCATGAAAGTGGCTGGTGAGCTGCCAGTCGTGGCGAGCTGTATGGCCCTGTAGTGGAACAGGATGTGGAGGAGCATGGCTGAATTCAAGTTCAATGCTTAATGTCCTTAACTAGTTGTATGGCAATTGATTCAGTGAGTTCATACAATTAAAGAATGTAATACAAATATATAACATAAATCCAATAACAGAATGCATCCACTCACTATTTTCACAAAACATCCTAAACAGACACCAGTAATAAAATAAATAACAATAAATAATGGAGCCGCACAAAAATAGCAAACAGTTGAAGTGCAGAGTTTATGCATCTCACAGCCTCCAGATAGGTGCTGTTACAGAATCTAGTAGTCCTTGTCTTAATAGACCTAATCTACTTACCAGAGCGGAGAGAAGTAGATAGAAGTTGGGCAGTGTGTGAAGGGTCAGCGGGAATCTTCAAAGCTTTGGATTTCAGAGTGAGTCCACAGAGGGAAGGTGACATCCTATAGTTTTGGAAGTGATATACACTACTCTCTCTACCTGCTTCTTGTCCAGGGCAGAAGTGTTGCCATACTGCACTGTGATGCAGAAGTCCAAAACACTCTTGATGCCAGATCTCTGTTACAGAGGGTTATTGCTTCCTGTGACACTCCAAAAGTCCGGAACTATCTCAGGAGTAACAGGTGAGCTTTCTTGATCATAATGGGTGTGTTGACCTCCCATTTTAGAGTGCTGGAGGTGATAGTGCCAAGGAACTTAAATTTGTCCACCATTTCTACAGCCTAAACATTGATGAATAGTGGTGTGAGTGCTCCTTTGCTTTGCCTAAAGTCTACCACAAGATCTTTTGTTTTTCTCACATTTAGTTCGAGGTTGAGGTTTTACTGTTTAAGTATTTGAGCTATGTCATTCCTGTATACTGACTCACCATTGTTTGTGATGAGCCCTATGAGAGTAGTATCATCAGCATATATGACCATATTGACTGAACCAGAATATGAAATAGTAATTTGTGTTCAGAGAGTAAAGCATAGGTGATGAGACATAACACCGAGGTGCTCAGAGTGAGAGGCTTAGAGAGGATATCCTTCAGCTTTACCAGCTGCTTCCTGTCAGAAAGGAAATCCAGTAGTCAGTAGCATAGAGTCTGATCAATACCACCATATGCTAACTTATCTAAAAGCTTGAGGGTGATCATGTTAAAAGCAGAACTGCAGTCAATAAAGAGGATCTGGCTGCTTCTAGATGTTGAAATATGTCATGGAGCCCCAGGGAGACTGCATCCTCCACTGACCTGTTTGCTCTATAGGCTAACTAGCCTGGGGTCCATGTGCATGTTAGACAGGAAGACGGCTAAAAGTCATTCAAAAACTTTCATAATAATAGACATCAAGAATACTGATCTGTAGTCATTGAGGCAGCTCACAGTGAATTCCTTAGGTACTGGTACTAGTAACCATCTTAAAGCAGTGTGGTACCCTAGCCTGTTTAAGGGATCAATTGAAAATACCTGTAAACATAGGAGCAAGCTGAGTGGCATGAGATTTTGGTATAGCTCTTGATACAAGGTCAGGTCCAGTGTCAAGATTGTAGTCCCTCCTCCTTAAGGGCACTCCGGGTCTTTCACTTTGGATCTAATTTTGTGCACCCTTGTTCCAGCCTCCTTCCCGTCCCCCTTAAAAGCCAGACACCCACTCAGTTAGGAGCTCTCCATCTGATTTCCATATCGTGCGAGCCCGGGACCTATATTCGTCTCGCTCCGTCATGTTTTTAAGTTTCCGTTCCTGTTTCCGTTCCCCCCGCCGGTTCTGACCCGGTTCCTGTTTTTAACCCATCTGTCTCGTATGGATCGCCTGTCTTTTGGACTTTTGCCCTGTCTTTTGGATTTTCTGTTCGTCTCATCCTTGGATTGTTTGCCCCAGACTCCCCACCCCCTGGACACCTGCGCACTTTGGATACACCACCCGCCCGTATTCATTCCCGATTTCTGCATGGCTTTTCTCCCCAGTGTTTCCTCACTAACCCGGATTGTGTCGTCCGCATAGGGTCTGGAAAGAACTGATCGTTACACCCAGATCCGTTCCTGATATTCTGCATGCAGAAATATCTTCTTACATCATGCTCCTGAACGATAAAGGGTGGCTGGAGGGGCTGCACTGGCTGTCTAGAGCAGTCCGCTGCAGGTTGTTTAGTGTGTTGAACCTGTAGTAGAATTTATTCAGTTTGACTTTAAGAAAAGGATCATGAACAGAAGAAGGATTTTTGCCTTGTAGTCGATGATCAGTTGGAAGCCTTGCTAGATGCCTCGGCTGTCATTGATTCGTTTATTTTCTTATTTGTTCATGTATTTACCTTTGGCCCTCTTTACTATGTGTTTGGAATTCATATTTACTCGACTTGAAGTTGGCATCATCTCCTTCTTTGAAAGCACTACACTTGTTTTCCCACAAGGTTTTAATTTCCTTGTTGAACCAGGGCTGATTATTGTTGTACACACTGACTGATTTGCAAGGAATGTAATCCACTATCAGTGAGCTTATTAAGATCACACCAGGCCTCCTTAAACATTCTCCAGTCTGAGGTATCAAAACAATCCCTTAGCACTTACTCAGTCTCAGCTGATTACTGTTTTTATGGCTAGTTTACATTCTTAAAATCTCTGTTTGTATCTTTGGACAAGAAAGATACATTATATTATGACCTGACTGGCAGAGCAGGGTGCAGACTGATGCTCTGTATGCCTAGAGATATGCAAGAGATAGAGCAGTAGCAGTATTTTATTTTTCTAGTTGCAGCTTTTATAGCTAGGGGAGAACCTTCCTCAAGTTAAAATCCCCCAAAAGAATGACTGGGAAATACTGTAAGTTCAAGTTCATTTGTCATTCCAGCCATATACAATTATACAGTGGAACGAAATATCATTCCTCCTGGTCCCCAGTGCAAATACAGACAAGACACTGACATAGACATTTTAGACAGGATACATATAGTGCAAAGTGCAGATAGTGCAAATTAGAAGACAAATACATAATACAATATACACAACACACTGTGTTGGGGGGGATTTAAACCCTGCTTCTGGAATTGGAGTGGGTGCAAGTGGATTCCAGGGTGTCGAGGAGCCTGACAGCCTGCAGGAAGAAGCTGTTACAGAGTCTGGTGGTGCTAGCCCGTACACTGTGATCTCTTTTCCCAGATGGTAGGAGGGCAAAGAGTTTATGGTAGGGGTGGAACGGGTCATCTACTGTACTGTGTATGCACCGTTTGTGAGATGACAGAAATGGAAGGGAGGGAATCCAGGAAGTCAGTGACCGCTTCAATAGTGACCAATCTAGTGGAGGCCACTTCTGGCCATTTTGTGTGCAGATCATAGGCCACCTTGAGGAAAGGCTGATGGGGTAGCTGGATTCACAGATGTCCAGCTGGAGAGGAGGTGGTGTGTTTTTACCAGAGGCAGGATTCACAGTTCCTGAACAGTGTTTTCATGTTCCTGTCAGATCTTTGCCACAGCAACAGATCCCAGCACCACTGTTCAACTCACACTCTCATGCCAGCAGCTATATCACCCTGCAACTCACAACTGGCAACCCACTGAAGCTCAGCAAGATTGAGCCTGGCCAGTACCTCGATGGGAGATCTCCCGGGAAAGCTAAGGCTACTGTTGTAAGAAACCAGTAGGGGGTGCTCACCCAGAAGTCTGTGTGGGTCCTAATGCCCCAGTATAGTGCTGGGGACACTATACTGTAAAAAGGCACTGTATTTCAGATGAGAGGTAAAACCAAGGTCCTGATTCTCTGTGGTCATAAAAAATCCCAGGGCATTTCTCAAATGAGTAGGGGTGTAACCCCAGTGTCCTGGCCAAATTTCCCATTGGTCTTTACCAATCATGGCCTCCTAATAACCCCGATCTCTGAACTGGGTTCATCACTCTGCTCTCCTCCCCACTGAGAGCTGCAGTGTGGGGAGTGTACTGCTGCACTATGGCTGCCGTTGCTATATAAAAAGCGCTATATAAGTGTAAGGAATTATTATTATTATTATCATCTTCTGGAAACAGCTGAGGTGGAAGCTTAGTACGAAAGGCACCCTGGTGTAGCGGAGGACATCAGAGTGAATGATGAAAGCTGAGGTTCCAGCTGTAAAGGTGGAGAGTAACCTGCAGTGCCAAATTGAATCTATTTTTTAATTATTAAAGCAGATTGATATTTTAATTTTGTTTTTTGGAGGACATGTTTGTTTATAAGTGTTTGCAGGGTATAAATGTTATCATGTGTGTGGCAGTCTGTTACACTGTTAGACTGTTACTGAGGACGCTTATTAAAGGAGGTCATTATTTGGGCTTCCATGATACTGCAGAATATCTTCCCCATGTTAATGTTCATACAGGTGCCCTGGTAATATTAAGGTTCAAGTCTGTCTCCAAATGTGTAGATGTGGGTGATCAATCCTTGCCTACAGACCTCAGGGAAAAGTACAAGCTCTCAGTACAAGGTTGAAGGGTTTGAGCAGGACCTGCTGAAATTCTGAGTTGTTGTACCTCAGCATCTCTTTGTCGACTCCATCTTGGCCACTGACCTGTCATGATCTGAGGGCCTGGAGTTTGTCTACCAGGCCTTGTTCTGTGATCAGAGTGTCTGAAGGGTTTAACTTGTTTTTAATACCCATTTCAAGTGTGATTAGTTTTTCTTCTATGTGCTGTATTTGGGATGTAATGTTAGAATTTTTCAAAATGGGTTTTCCAACTGATCAATTTTGGATGCCCAATTCGTGTTTGTAGTGTTTCACCATCCCAAAGCATCTGAGGCATAGATTTGCATTGTGTAGTTGTGTTTTTGGTTCTCATAGTGTATTTCTGCAGTCTGAAAAGTCTAGTGTATCAAATATGTGCTTTAAATCCCTTAAAGCCAAATATATGCCAGTTTTATTGCTTTGGTACAGGGTTTAGGAATGTACAGATGCAGCCATTCAAAGTGCCCGTTACAGACACGTACCGGAGGTAATTGGCTACGGCGTTGCGCATTGTGACGCAAGATGACGCACGGTACCGCGGTACGTGATTGGTTGACCGACAGGGGCACTCGTGGTCCGTTGGTCTGTCATAGAAAGACTTACAGTAAACGTCTTTGCTGTGCCCGTTGTAGATATTGAATTTTACCACTGAAGGGAAATCTTAGTAGCTGAGCATAAAAAGAATAGGAGCATACTGTAACGCGTGTGAAGGCCATAAACGATATTAATTTTGGAACATAAACATACAGTATATGGCTGGTCTTGGTACTTTAAAGAAAAAATACACACCAGTATTCCATTTCTCCCTAAACATTTTAAGCATCGAAGTCTTTAACTAAAGAGATACCGGAGTCAACAAGCATACTTTTAGAATTTGATTAAAAGGGAATATAATATGGAATCGCGTATCTAACGAAATTAATAACGATATAATTATATTCATGTACCGCAACACAAGAATAGTACACGCTGTACATTGTCTGTCGATAATGTTTCTGTAGTGCTTTTTCAGCACTCTCCATGTGACCACGCCGGTGGCGCTGTGGGTTAGGTTCTTGACTTACATGTCACACGGTCTGTGATCAAATACCACTGGAACTATGAGTTTTTTTTTTAACAAACATTTCTTAGAAACAATGAAACATTTCCCTTGGTCAGAGTTTAAATAAAACCTCACTTGCAACAAACAAATTTATATTTCTAAATATCACAACATGATCGGATTTAAGTCTTTTTAATAACAATGAATAGTCACCTATGCGTTACAAAATAAACATTTATATTGATTTGAATCGCGTTTTGATTTAAATCGTAAACGCGTGTTTAAATATATGTGTTTAAAGGCGATATATAAAAGCGCTGATTCTTATGGAATGTGTTCCGCTGGGGATTCAAAAATTTTTTTTAATCGCGTATCTAAGGAAAATAGCAGTATAACTTTGTTCATGCACATCATTATACAGTATCTCATTTTGTATTTCTATAAAAAAAATTGTTTGCCCAGCCACTATTGTTGTTATTGTTTTTATCCTGTAAAGCGCTTTGAGGAGCACAGCTTTCTCACCACTTAGATTACTTTTTGACACCATCCTTACACAATGCAGAAACTGATTGTATTTTCCGATGACATACTGTACAAGTGCAAAGATTACAGATTTTAATCGTCTTTTTTCTGAACCAGGGAAAATCTGATCATGTTTCTCTATAACAATAATAAAAAACTTTATTTTACATATCACCTTTAAAAGTGGCATCTCAAAACAATACAGTAGTTGTAAACCACAGATTACAAGGTAAATACCCTTAATCGTTTATTAAATTTAATCGTCTTTTTTCTGAACTGGTTTCACAGCGAAAGACACCTCCCCCCCCCCTCAAAAACCCAGTAAGTACAGTGCTAGTTAAGAGAGGCTAGGCTCCTCAATTAAATCGCTTTAACATGCTAATACGTTGGTGTAACAGTCTGGGCGTGGCAAGCTTCTAATTTCAGCCCGA
The DNA here is from genome assembly GCF_040954835.1 of Lepisosteus oculatus. Taxonomy (NCBI): domain Eukaryota; kingdom Metazoa; phylum Chordata; class Actinopteri; order Semionotiformes; family Lepisosteidae; genus Lepisosteus; species Lepisosteus oculatus. The sequence goes on from NC_090713.1 coordinate 16,358,080, forward strand.
CCACGGCAAAAGGAACCCTTCTTTCATTTGAAGACAATGAACATATTTTAGCCCTGAATGAATTAATAGCAAACATGGTTTACATAAAAGACATTTTTCCAAGAAAGTTTAGCCTTTGTCACTAATGAAACCACTAAATAAAGACAAAAATATAAAAATCTTAAGATTTTTAAAATACATGACTTTGCTAAAATTTATTTGAAAATAAAAACGATTACAAACGCCAGGGGAGAGAGAGAACAGGAGAGGGATGTTGGTTTTGCATAAGGGACGGGGCTATGGAAATTAGGTCTGTTTGGGAATGTGGAGTTACATGTTCTGGCTGTTTGTGAATTATCGTTGTTGAGTATGGAGTGTTGAGGTATTGATTTTGTTTAATGCTCTATGTTGAAAATTGAGGTGGATTTTGTTTATGATAAAGAGGATAAACTGGGATGGGAGGAGGGTTTGGTTTTGCATAAAGGGCGGGATTATGATAATTGGAGGAATTTGCGAGAGTATAATGGTTTGATATATTTGATTTTGTATTGTGGTTGTTATCTATGTTTTTGGTTGGTATTATGTTTATATGGTTGTTTTTGTTGGTTGGTTGTTATTATGGTTATTAATAATACGATCTATAGTTGAAATCTGAGCCTAAATAAAAAGAAAAAGCAAGTGATTAGGTTTCTGAGCAATCTAATTACTTAATCGTTTAAAACGCTATATAAAATAAAGTTTATTATTAATTTGCTGGACAGAGCGGTGAACATTCATATGCATAAGACAAAGATAACGATCCTGATCAGTTTAGAAATCTGTGTACGCTGTAAGGTTTTTACTTCTTAAACTTTTAAAATACACGTTTCGAATAGAAAGAAATCCTCTTCCTGGTACAGTCGCATAAATTACGCTGGGCAAACGTCCCGAGATCGAATTGTTCCGCGACGGGGGTACCTTTAAAGCGGAGACGACGGCACCGAAAATTTTTGGCGCGCCCTCTCTTTAAAGCCCTGGCCAAATACGAAGACAGTACGTACAGTTATAATTCAAACGGAATTAAAAACTACACATCCCAGTTACCATGGTGGTGCTTTTGATCATTGCGTTTAACCAACGAAACAGGGCGAAAAATCAGTCACATGACTTTGGGGCAGAGTTTCGAAAGCTTAACCTATCAGCAACAAAGCGAAATTTACACGATAGGCTACCTCAAACTGTCAGTTACACGACTGTGTATGTCGCTTAAGCCACTCCTATTTGGCATTTTAGTTATGGAGGGGAGAAGAGGCCCCCCCCCCCCTCTCTGGGTGTCTGATTTGCCGCCATGTTTAACCGTCCGTGTCCGAATCGCAGTAGCTACGCGTATGAAATAAAGTTCATCCCAGCTACAAAACATATATATTCTTGTGGTAAGAGGGCGCAAAACATCAGTATTTACTGCTATTAATTACTGTACGATTTATAGTTGAAATCTGAGCCTAGATATAAAGTTAGATATAAAGTTAAAATCTCGACAAAGCAATGTAGGAAATACAGAGAAAAGAAATCCTTTCTGACATCTAAAATCAGTTTCGATCAAGGTCTCTAAAACGAACAAGAAAAAGAGGATTTTCGGAGGGCAATTACGCTGTGTTTATATAGGATAAGTGATCTATGAGCAATCTAATTTCTTGTTCGTTTAAAACAGTGAAATGTCAGCTGCAAAAGATCGCACCAGAAACAGCACTCTCTCTGCCTGTCATAGACGTTCAGGAAAGGCTGAATGAAGTCATAGTGATCAATAATAACAGTTGTAGGACAAGAAACAAAAGATAATGAAAACTTCTTTAGGCTAAAACTCAAGTTCATTCTACAAATTAAGGCAAATGAAAATTCAGGATGTTAAAGTGCTAGAGGTGTAAAAAATACAAAAATGCACATGAGTAAAAAGTTTTAGAAATGGAGCAGGTGTTGCTTTGAAATAAGCAAACAGAAAAAAAGCCATGACTAAAGTGCAGAAGAGGGATGCAGGAACACTTGCTTAGATATACAAAAAAAATCACAAAAAGGTGTATGTTACAAAAGAACATGCAAACATGTTCATCATGTACATCAATTTCCCTTCACGATCAATAAAGTCTTATCTATAAACATGAAACAGAGTGAGGAATCAGAAAATTAGCATGCATAAAAAACAGCAATTCTGTCAATAAGCCCTAAATGAATTAATAGCAACCATGGTTTCATGGAGGGCTTCTCAGATAGTTGGGCATTCAGGTAGATTGCCAGGTGAAAGGATTTGTAAACATACTTTGTTAAAGCAAGTCAGTTTTTTCTGCAACACATAAAATACATTTTTCCAAGAAAGTTCAGCCTTTGTCACTAATGAAACCACTAAATATAGAAATCTTAAGATTTTGTTATTCAATGTTGGTAGCAGGATGAACTGTGCTAAGTGTATATTTTGTCGCAGCTTTGCTGCAAGATGTTAACAGTGAAAAAAGGTATTTAGAAATGAGTTATTTCAAGAAGAAAATGTTCAGAATAATTGCAAATCTAGCAGGATAGAGAAAGCACAGAAAACAGGTAGTTAGATTGATCAGATTAGTATGAAAAGTTATTTAGCAAAGGGAATGAGAAGAGTGACAAACTAGTATGCTTTAGATCTTTTTATCTGGACCAGGGAAAACTGATCATGTTTCTCTATAACAATAATAAAAAACTTTATTTTATATATCACCTTTAAAAGTGGCATCTCAAAGCAATACAGTAGATATAAAAACAGATAAAAGGACCACAGATTACAAAGTAAATACATATAAGAAAGACAAGCAGTTAGAGGTGCTACCAAAATTAGAAAATGAAGCAGATACAGACACTAAGTCTTCTGAAAAGAAAGGTTCTGAGGTTAGATTTAAATGCACTCATGGTACGTGACTGATATCACTGGGAATACAAATTGAGAGCTCTGGGGTGCAGCTAGAGAAGACCCTGTCACCCACAGAATGTAGATGTTCTTGAGGACAGCTAGAAGACCAGAGTCAGACGGACAAAGGTGGGGAGTAGACAGATAATAAGCCATATACTGTAGGTACTGAATGAGGATGAGGATTTTGAAGTTGACTCGAAACCTGATAGGTAACCAATGCAAGGACTTGAAAACAGGTGTAATGCATCCCTGATAGGATTCTCGCTGTCATATTCTGAACATATTGAAGATTGCTCAGTGTGGATTTAATTTCCCCAGTGAACAGGATGTGCATTTATTAATTCTAGAAAAAAAAGCCTTTCTTGATTTCTCTAGTTCTGTGTTTATCTAGTTCCCTTTAAAATAAACTATTATTCCACAATGCAGATTATTACATGGACAGTATTTACACATGATATTTGTGATTTAAAGAAATGAACACAAGCAGCTTTTCGAGATTTAAGTGTTGGCTGAGTTATTGCAGGATAAAAAACTAGAGATGTTGGTAAGAAGATAATTTTGGGATAGCTGAGGAATACACTGATAACAAGAACACTTCCTAATGGGGTTAGGCATACTTTTGATGAAGATGATGAAGTTAACAGACTGTATGTTTACATAGATACTGAAATGAGGATTGTATTTTAGATTTTGTGTAGTTGCTAGCATTGAACCACTTTGCCACCATTATAAATGGATGGATATCTTAGTTATCTTTCTAGTTCACAGGTTTGCATGCAAAATTTAATTTTGAAAGCCACTGAGACAACAGGTACTACTGTTGTATTTATGAAAAAGAAACAAAACAAAAAGCATACTAACAACTGTGCCATCCTACTCTTTAGTTAATACAATTTATTATTTATAAACAGTTAACATTGTTAGCAAAATATTTTGAATTATATTTAACCCTATTTTTTCTTTAGTTTTGTATTTAACTTATTATATGATAGTCAGATTTAATGTATATTTGAACAATGAAAATATATTTTTACAAGATGCGGGGGAAAGTGCAACAAATTATTTAATATAAATTTAATATTGATTGCTAATAGTTTATGCTAACACCTAACTTTCTTAATTAGATGTATTTAAAACAGTGAACTAAGTGTAACATACCATTCAGAAATACAATCGAGAATAGTTTTGTGGTGTTTGTATGGATGAAACGTTTCTAAAATGTATGACGTAACAAAATTAAAGACGATTAAAATCTGTAATATACCCACTTGTAATGTCATTAGACAGAACAAGAAGTTTCTGCTTTGTCTAAGGATGGTATCAAAAAGTAGTCTAAGTGGTGAGAAAGCTGTGCTTAATGATAATTAAGTGACTTAAAAGTAAAAAGAGATGGTTCATATTGCTTGATTAATTTTAAAAACTAAGTTATAAATGCAGACGCGATCGCTGCCATAAGCGCTCCAGGCAGCAGAACGTTCGTTCTGTACTGCTGCGCTCCGCGCCTCCTCCCTCTCTCGGTGCCGCGCCCCTCTCTGACCGAGCGCAGTGGGCGGTACGCTATTTTCAGAGCCTCTGATTGGGAAAAAAAGACCTGCTGATCAGTTTCACACACCAGGAAGAGAAAAGAATGGGATTTTTTCTCTTCGAAACGTGTGTTGTCTTTATGAAATTCGTGTATTTTAAACGTTTAATTAAGAAGTAAAAACCTTACAGCGTACACAAAGATTCTGAGCTGATCACGAGGAAGAAAAATCACCCATTTTTCGCGCATAAAAAGTGGTTTTTAACTCTCGAAACCTGTTTTTATATGTTTTAAAGTCGTGCAATGTCTAAGTTAAGCAGGAACACATCATTATATCTCATTATTTATTTATTTTTTTTAAATTTAAAAATCGTTTGCCCAGCCTACATAAAGAGAGAGGCGAAACAGCCCTACACAGCCCTGTCGCAGTACACGAATATAATCATATCGTTATTAAATTCTTTAGATACGCGATTCCATATTATATTAGCAGAAAAGCTTAAAACTACCACTTTTTCACACGCTATTTCACGTTAGTTAAATACTTCGATGCTTAAAATGTTAAGGGAGAAATGGAATACCGGTGTGTATTTTTCCTTTAAAGTACCGATTCCAGGAATCTGACTGGCTGACATCCTTCTGAAGTGGTTCCATAAGATCTGGTATACGGAAAAGAAAGTGTTGATAAAAACGCCTGGATTCTCATGTATCTCAGAGAGCGAGTGATCAGAAAAAGGAACAGCTGTTACACCCAGGTTTTACGCTCTCTCTCTGTTGAATGAATGAAAGCATTTTATTAAAAACGCGTTTGCGTTTGTCTGGGTATTTACCTTGTAATCTGTGGTTTACATCTACTGTATTGTTTTGAGATGCCACTTTTAAAGGTGATATGTAAAATAAAGTTTTTTATTATTGTTATAGAGAAACATGATCAGATTTTCCCTGGTTCAGAAAAAAGACGATTAAAATCTGTAATCTTTCCACTTGTATGTCATCGGACATTAACGAGTACAACCCCCCTCTCTGCCGGAGTGCTGGCTGTGACGAATTAAACCAGTTTCACAGGTATTTTCAAAGTAGGAAGTACAGTGTTACCTAGTAGCTAGGCTCCTCAATGAAATCGCTTTAACATGCTAATGCGTTGGTGTAACAGTCCGGGCATGGCAAACTTCCAATGTATCGAATCGATTGGAAGACAATGAACGTATTTTAGCCCTAAATGAATTAATAGCAAACATGGTTTTACATAAAAGACATTTTTCCAAGAAAGTTTATAATAATACGATCTATAGTTGAAATCTGAGCCTAAATATAAAGGAAAAGCATTTTCAGAGAGCAATCACGCTGTGTTTATGTAGAAAAAGCGATTAGGTTTATGAGCAATCTAATTACCTATTCGCTTAAAACGCTATATAAAATAAAGTTTATTTAAAGATGAATGATAAGTATCGCAGTTTAAATAATTTTCGTAGTAGGGCTTGGACAGATTCCAAGTGCATTTTTGCAATTTACGTTGCATTGTCCAATGTGCTGTTGTAACACAGTTTAGAATACAGTAAGTCTAAACTGTATCAGCTTTATTTATGGGTTGCAATTTAGAAAAAGTCAAAAACCGCACTCAAAATGCAATTTAGAGCTTTCTGGCAAGAGGAGACACCCAAATTATAATGCAACATGCCACTGTTTGTGCATGAACAAAGTTATACTGCAATTTTCCTTAGATACGCGATAAAAAAAAAATTTGAATCCCCGGCGGAACACATTCCATAAGAATCAGCGCTTTTATACAGTATATCGCCTTTAAACACATATATTTAAACACGTGTTTACGATTTAAATCAAAACGCGATTCAAATCAATATAAATGTTTATTTTGTAACGCATAGGTGACTATTCATTCTTATTAAAAAGACTTAAATTCGATCATGTTGTGATATTTAGAAATATAAATTTGTTTGGTGCGAGTGAGGTTTTATTTAATCTCTGACCAAGGGAAACGTTTCATTTTTTCAAAGAAATGTTTGTTAAAAAATAAAGTCATAGTTCCATGGGATTCAATCACAGACCGTGTGACATGGGAGTCAGGAAACTAACACACAGCGCCACCAGCGCAGTCACATGCTGAGGGCTGAAAAAGCACTACAGAAACATTATCGACAGACAATGTACAGATTTGATAAAGCTATAAAATAATGTAACTAGGCACAGAACAAGTTTACAGCACAGTACAATAATTAATGCTGACCATGACTTTAGAAGCATAAATTACCTTACACTCAATTTAAACACAAGCTGTCTTTAGCCCTCTAAGCTGGTTCATACAGAAATGTAGAGATCCAGGCTCAGAACACACAGCTTCATTAGCGAATACATATGCAGGACAACTAGAGAAGACGTTTTACAGAGGATGGATTTTTAGAAACATCCAATCAGTGACATCACTGAAGTCAACTCCTAGGTACTGAAACTGTCGTGTGGATAGTTTCACAAGAATCAGACAAAGGTTTAAGCATCGCTTGTTCTAGATAAAACTGCAAAAATAAAACAACAACCCATAATGTACTTCTTTGCGGCTCTGTTTGCCCAAATCATATATTCACAACGTGAAATTAGAAAATAATATTATGTAACCAAAATCCGCAATATGGAAACAGAACCTGTGTAATTGTTGACAGATGATGTACTCGTAACATTTTTACAAGACGAACTACAAATGACTTGTACAGTATGTACTTGATATCTCTAATCAATCCACTGCACTGCATTAAAACAAAACGAAAACTAGAACACCCTGGGCATACCGCTTCGCGCTTCTTATCAGTTGCTCAAAAGTAATTTGACCGTATGAAATGCATAATATAAACCTAGAAACATATACAGTACGTGAGCAGTATTTACATAGTATCGGTGTCAAGACATACCTCTCAAATACTGTAAATCAAGTTAAAAATATCTCAAGACCGATTCTGGTCATAATGAAACCATGTTTCGTGTATGTTTTCTTTAAAGTACCGAGACCAGCCATATACTGTATGTTTATGTTCCAAAATTAATATCGTTTATGTCCTTCACACGCGTTACAGTATGCTCCTATTCTTTTTATGCTCAGGCACTAAGATTTCCCTTCAGTGGTAAAATACCATATACATATTCAATACTTAAACGGGCACAGGTAAGACATTAAATATACATATACATACTGTATACAGTACAGTTTGCATACGGTAATATATTTATGTTCCTAAATTAATCTCTTTTATGAGCATGTGAAAGGCATGGTGAATCGATTCTCAAAAATTACTGTACTTTGCATGATTGGAAAAAAATGCGTGATTGCGAAATGCTGTGGTGTTACTTTTACAAAGACGGTCAATGAAAAAAAGAATGTGGACCAGGGCAATACTTTGAGTTTACAGCTTGTCCAATGTCATTTATTATTAATACTATTAGTAATATCTTCGTTAAAGACTTTGATGGCTACAGCTCAAACATGAGAGGTTGAGCTTTATTAGCTCCACCTTGCGGAAATTCCGGATACTATTATTTTGCTAGCGGTATTTACCGGTAACTCGCGGTATTTACCAGTAACTCGCGGTAGACTGCGTACAGCGTACCGGAAAATAATGCGGTATCGCCCGCGCATTTTGAATGGCTGCATCTGTAGTTTATATTTTCTTAATTTCCTGGTCATTTAGTGCACTTTGGTATTCATCCAGGTTGTTTGATAGATAGATACTTTATTGATCCCGTGAGGGAAATTGCAGTGCAACAGCAGCTTAGCACAGTCAACACAGCACAGTGAAATGATATATTACAATAATACAATACATACAATACTGTCAGTGAAAAGTGCACTAAAAAAAGTTGCTCACAGTACAGAATATACAAAAAACAGAACAGTAAGTTGTATTGCGCATTATAAATATAAAAATATATTGCACAAATCAATAGCATATATTGCACAAAAACAGTTGTTAACAGGAAAAAACAGATGTAAGCAGAGAGTTTAATGTTTAGTCCAAAAACAGGTCAATGTCAATGCTGCCCCTGCCCAGACACACAATGGATGAGTTGTACAGTCTTATGGCATAAGGCACAAATGACCTTCTGTAGCACTCCCTGTTGCACCGTGGTTGGATCAGCCTATTGCTGAACGTGCTCTTCATTCTCAGCCTATTGCTGAATGTTTGTAGCCCATCTGTATCACAGGTTAAGGTAATATGACTTGCTGGGCTGTGTCAAGTGTGTCTTTGTGCAGGTTTGCTCTCTTGAAGTACGTTATGAAGTACAGTATGATGTGACTGTGGTCAGAGAGAGGAGTTTGTGGTCTGACAGTGAAGATGCTTATAGCAGAGGGGTCCAGCTGACCATAGCTGAACACACTGCTGTCCAGCGCTGAGCTGTAACCAAACCTTTCTAAAAAGTCAGCTTTGGTCCTTCCATTGACGATGTACAGGCCCAGCCTTTGACCTTGATAGAGCTGTAGCTGTGGTGGTCTGAGTGTGTTCCACACCAGGATTGGGAACCACTAAGCAATGGGTACAAGGCAGGATACACTGGTCAGAACACTTTTCGGAACCCCAGTCCATCACAGGACACACAGACACAAATGCACTGAGAAAAGGGCACATTTTCCCCAAAATTTTGCACGAGTTATGACCATATAGCCATGCATTTTCAGATACAGGGGTTCCTAGAACATCGTCTAATACAGTTGTTAAAACTGTGGTCCTTAAACACAATATTGGTTCATCTCAATGATTTTTGCTGCAAACACATGTTCCCATGTATACTTCCTGAAGTATCTTCCCTTGAGATGCTGCACTAAGGCAGCAAAGGCAGTTCCTGAGAAAGGGAAAAGTGTGATTTTGTTTGTATTGTGCTTCTGAAAAACTTCACCTCGGCTTTTTCTGATGAAATACTCTATTTCCAATCTCTGAAGTCGAGTGTCACAACTGAACACTAGCAGTGTCCCCACTGTTATAGGTGCTGAGGACTCAGATGTTGATTTTGGATGCATAGAGAACTTGAAATCTCAATTTCTTCACAATTTAAAAAAAAAGTACATTAACGCAATGGCAGATATAAACAGACAGGAGAACAAAGGGCCCAATGCCTATTTTGGTTCAAAACTTTTTTGGGAAGAAAAAAATTATGTCATCAATCCCAATATGGACAGACATACTAATGGGCAGATTTCAGTAATACCAAAAAATGAACAGACTACATCTATTTCTGAGGTAAAGTTCAAAATTAATGTGTGGAAAGGTTAGGAACTCTTTACAAAGCACATGAAAGGGACTTTTGTGATAAGATAAGACTGAATTTGTCTAGAATAAGTAAGTCTCGTGCCCTTGTGGAAGAGGAGGAATGGAACAGGAAAAGAAAATTCCACAACATCTCAGGCATTCATTCCTAAAACCCCCTATCAAGACAATCAAACATTTTTAGTCTAAATGATAAATTCAAAATTGATGGTCATCCAAATGATCACCACAAGCCACTTATCACTAAATTCTCAAAAACAGGTAAAAAAATGCCCTAAACAAGTACTAGTTAAATTCTGTCATGTAGTGTGTTGCTAATATGAATGCAATACAGACCAAAATAAATATGGAATTTTATTCTAAAGGTTTTTATTCTAAATTTTATTCTAAACCTGCCATCAACAATCCTAGCAGCTACTTTTCAAAGCCAGTGTTAGATGAGATATGCAAATAGATATCTTCAATAGATTTCAAAAGAGAAATTGAACCAGCCGATTTAATAATACCCCTTATGTCCTTGGTTGTTTGTGGCCAAGTAAACAGTTCCTTTATTACTTCCCATGTAGACTTTTGCTAGAACTGTAGTTTCTTGCATACCGAAATAAGTGAAGTCAGTCATGTTTTGGTTGCACAGATGGCTGAGTTTTTCATGAGTTTATCGACCCTCACACACAAGTCTTTCCTAGAAAACATACACACAGAATTGCTCAAAGTGTAAGCAAATAGGGGTCTGGAAGCGACGATTTAGCTCTTGTCCACAAACTATTGTGATTCAGATTCCAAGAGAACATTTCACAGCGAACTGCAATTGGAATTGGATGGTGTTGGTAAAGTGCAATGTACTATTAAATCAACATTATGCCATGAAGGAAAGTCTTTAAGCAGAGGTGTACATTATTGGGCAGTACTTTTGTGCATTGGACAGAAATTTAGAATTAAAGCAAATGATCAAAACATCAAAACACAGCCAACACATAGCATAGACTAAACTAATATTGTGTTTGTTCTCTAGAAATAAAGGAGGCATCAGACAGAGACATAGGTTGGTCAAACCATGTACTCACAGTTGAGAATGCCAATACTCTAGAAACACAAAAAAACCTGGAGCCATTGAACAGTTACATATTGACTCTACTGCATAGTACAGCAGCACTGAAAGAGTCTTTGAATAGCTTGCAATCACTGACAAAGAAACACAGTTGTACCTCTAACAATACATAAGACTTTCAAGGTCCTTCTGGGATCTAAAGCTATTCAGTTTTCCAAAATACCTGTGAATGCCGAAGTAGCTAAAATTGACATAGAAACAACCATTAGAAAATTTGTCACGAAACAATTTTCATCCAAAATTTTGGAACATCACTATTTCACGGTTCAGACCATGAATACGTCCAGCTGCTAAAATTGCCAGGGAATTCAGATTTCACAAAACAAGTACCAGAACATTTCTACATTAACAGTTGAACACCTACAGGAAGATAACATCAAGGAATCACAGAGAATGTTTTCCCAAAATAAAAAATTATTACGTTTAACATGTAAAACTCCTAGTTTGGAACACTGCCCATACATTGCACATCTACCTACCACTTTGATTATCATAGGTTACAATCCTCTCTGTCTAGTAGATGAATGTCCCACCATCTCCTCTATTGACAAAAAGCAAATATACAAAATTTCATGTATTCTGCTTCATTTGAAAAACTTCCCTTTTTAATGTTTAGGAGAAACGGGAATGGCACTTGGTTCTCCAATGAAAATCATGACACAATCTACAGCTTTACAATGATCCAGGAAATCAAAGTGACTTGTCAGACAATTGTCATATAATTTAATTTCATCTGAAAATCTGCATGATTGTAACACTACAATGCAAAAACACACATGTAACCGAGAATGCAGTGATGTGAAAAAATACAGGAATTTAGAAGGAGCAGTAACAATTGCACAGCCTGTAGCCGGGATAAGTTCGCATTACATAAATATACTTAAGGGTCAAGACATTTGGCTCAGTGACAGAATCATTGATGCAGAAGAAAATGGAGAACCAAACAAATTTAGTACTGCACTCAGTTTTCGCTAGTCAGTGTTTAAGAAATTATATTGTTCCAGAATGTGATTTGTTACCGCATCTTCCAAACTCTAAAAAAACTGGAAGTTTGAAAATGTACTAATTCTTGTGAATGTACATTTTTCACACTGGATCTGTGTAGTTCTAGAAATTAAAAAAAATAACACAGAGAAGTGTACAGACAAAGTATCCAAAAATGCAGTAGATATTAGAATCATGGATTCTGTTTCAAGTGTTGGCCACCATTTAGAAATTAATTACAGATGCAGCCATTCAAAACAAGCGGGCGATACCGCATTATTTTCCGGTGCGCTTGACGCAGTATACCGCAAGCTACGGTATTAATACCATATATTCTCGCATAGCGCTGCATGAAACCGCATGATACCGCAAATAAAATAATTGTATCCTGAATTTCCGCAAGGTGGAGCTAATAAAGCTCAACCTCTCATGTTTGAGCTGTCGCCATCAATGTCTTTACCGTAGATATTACTAATAGTATTTACAGTATAATGAATGACCTTGGACAAGCTGTAAACTCAAAGTATTGCCCTGGTCCACATTCTTTTTTTTCATTCACCTTTGTAAAAGTAACACCACAGCATTCCGTTGATCCCATCACACATTTGTTTCCAATCAGGCAAAGTACAGTTATTTTTGAGAATCTCCAATTCACCATGCCTTTCACATGCTCATAGAAGATATTAATTTAGGAACATGTATACTGTACTGTATACAGTATGTATATGTATATTTAATGTCTTTATTTATTAAGTATATGTATATTTAATGCCTGTTTAAGTATTGAATATTTATATGGAATTTTACCATAACGTGTGTGAAATCCATAAACGATATTAGTTTTGGAACATAAACATACAGTATGTAAACTGTATATGGCTGGTCTCGGTACTTTAAAGAAAAAATACACACCAGTATTCCATTTCTCCCTAAACATTTTAAGCATCGCAGTCTTTAACTAAAGTGAAATAACATATGTATAAAAAGTGGTAGTTTTAAGCTTTTCTGCGAATATGCTCGATACCGTAGTCAACAAGCATACTTTTAGAATTTGATTAATAGGGAACATAATGTGGAATCGCGTATCTAAAGAAATTAATAACGATATAATTTGGTTTCTGTCAAAGCGTATTACAGCAGCACAATGCACAATGCAACGTTAATTGCTACCTTTGTCTTCTGCGTAATAATGTTCAGAAATAAGAAATAAGATAGCTCATAAATGCGATAAGGTTGCGATAAGGTTGTTTAATGACAAAGTATTGTTTATCTCATGGCTAAATAGTCAAGTCTAGCCAAAAAGAGAAAACATCGACTTTAAACTCCAGCGAAAGTATTAATGGTTTTTAATTACCATACTTTTATGGTACATGACTTTGCTAAAATGTATATAAAAATAAAAACGATTACAAATGCCAGCGAAGAGAGAGAGACACACACACAGTTTTTCATTGTCAAAAAGTAATTGTTGCTGTTATTGGTATTTTAAAGAAAAAATACACACCAATACTCAATTTCTCTCTAAACAGCGGGAGGGGGGAACAAGCTGCCCAGCCATGTGGAATGCTACAGAACCCCAAACAGACAATACACACTAGCCAAATATTTGACCAAGATATCCAGACACAGCTGGATGAGCTCCACCAGTAAAACTCAAAGTATTACGCTGGTCCACACTATTTGTAACGACTTTATTTTTTCATCGACAAAAAGTAACACCCACCACAGCATTCCGTTGATCTAACTAACAAGGATGGGACATTAGCTAGCCAATATGATAAAGGAATAACTTTTTTGTTTATTTCTTTAGCACATTTATTTGAACATTTCCATTGATTGTACAAGCACTGAAAAACTGTTCAATCCCTAGTTCGTCAGGCATTTTCTTTTACTATAACAGATATAAAAACTCCCTTGCTTTTAACAGAGCGTTTCATAATTTCTAACAACGAAAATTATTTAAACTGCGACACTTTTATCATTCAACGAGAGCTCAAAGTATCACAAGGATCCTCAAGAGATCAACAAAGACAATAGAAAAAGATATGTGTACTGTATAAGATACTATCCATGGGAATCCAAGCTTTTTATCCACGCTAAGTAGTCTTTAAAATTTCTTCATTACACAGTGAAGTCAAAATTTCGGGGATGTGCCTATATGTACACTGGGCAAACGTTCCGAGGTCAAATTCTTCCAGCACGGGGGTACCCTTAAAGGGGAGACGACGGCACCGAATATTTTTGGTGCGCCCTCTCTTTAAAGCCCTGGCCAAATATGAAGACAGTATGTACAGTTATGATTCAAGCTGAATTAAAAACTACACATCCCAGTTACCATGGTGGTGCTTGTGATCATTGCGTTTAACCAACGAAACAGGGCGAAAAATCAGTCAAATGACTTTGGGGCTGAGTTTCGAAAGCTTAACCTATCAGCAAGACAGCAAAGACATTTTTCTAAGAAAGTTTAGCCTTTGTCACTAATGAAACCACTAAATAAAGACATAAATATAGAAATGGACAATTAATTGACTTTTATATTTCTAAATATCACAACATGTTCAAATCCAAGTCATTTTTAATAACAATGGGTAAACTGGGTAAACTATCACAAAGCTTTAGAGAACGTTACATTTTTATTATCAACAAATTGTAAATACGACGTTTACATTGGCGTTATTAATTTTTCAGTTGAATATATGGAGGATTGTGAGAGCAGACCCCCCCTCTTTGGCTACATTTTTTTTAAGAAATGGAGGCTGTATGCGTTACAATATAAACATTTACTGTCAAACTTTAAATCAACAGTTGATTTAAAGACGATCTGTCAAAGTGCAATGAAACACAATATTGTTGTTGTTGTTGTTGTTGTTGTTGTTGTTGTTGTTGTTGTTTTTATCCTGTAAAGCGTTTTGAGAAGCCACCTTTAAATGCGCTATATAAAGGCGCTGATTCTTATGGAATGTGTTTTCTTTCTTCTTTTTTTTCAGCATTGAACAAACCTATTACAGTACTTGATTCTTATGGATGCCTGGTTCCGCCGGGGATTCAAAGTAAAACATGGAATCACGTGTCTAAGGAAATAGCAGTATAACTATATCCATGCACAAACAGTAACATGTTACATTATTAATTTGGGTGTCTCCTCTTGCCAGAAAGTGCTAAATTGCATTTTGAGTGTGGATTTTGACTTTTTTTAAATTACAACCCATACATAAGCTGATACTGTTTAGACTTTTAATTATTTTAAACTGTATTACAGCAGCACAATGTGCTTTTTCACGAAACCTAGAGTAACGAAATGTCTTGCGTTGTACAGCTTTTCAGCTAAATTTATTTATCGCTTACACCTGACACTTGAGGTGCCTGACAAAAACCGGTTGAACAGCTCTGTTGGAGGTTTGCAGATCAGATCAGATTCCCTTCCCCCCACAGAAAGACAGACTTATTAGTCGCTATTCACTGCAACTCCAATTTCAGGCGTAAGCGATAGATCCCGGTTTAGCCGATCTTGTTAAAGCATGTTACAGTTTACTCTTATTAACCATATTAATTTTAAGTGCTTACACCACGCATGAATATTCTTATGTCCGTATCTTCGCAAGGGAATCAGTGCAAATTGTAATACTAATTAAATGACCGTGGGCACTTTCCACCCCCTCTGACAGCAGGAACATAACCCATTCTCAGCTCAGCAGCTCATTACAATATAGGGTGTTCGAATCTTTTGCTGCCTTTTGCTGCCTCACAAAGCTTTAGAGAACTTAACATTTCTATTATCAACAAATTGTAAATATGACGTTTACATTGGCATTACTAAGTGTATGGAGGATTGTCAGCTGTCACTGAGAGCAGTTAATTAAATGTATTTTTTGATTCACAATCAGACAAATGCAACATAAATTGTTATCTTTTCTTCTAAGTATATTAATAAACTTTCAGCATAGCTTTCTCCCCGTTTAGATTTATTTTTCTTGGGATTTTGGGATCAAACGTGGAAAGATTAGATTAGTGATCGTTTTTATTTTTTAATACATTTTAGAAAAGTGTAATCTATACTAAAAAGCTGTATTTATTTAATACCACTCGCTACTTATATTAATGGAGTTTAGTTGATACTGTTTAAACTTTTAATTATTTTAAATTGTATTACAGCATTGTACACATGCTTAAAAGAGGAGAAAACGCAAGCCTTTTTCAGGTGTGAGGGTCTTCTGCTCAGAATGAAACGCTTAAATGTAATGTAGGCTCTGAATGGGTTCAATTATGATTTGGGCTTGATTAAGGTCGCTGCCTTTCATCCAAAATCCTACTTGAATCCTTCCAAACTAAAAATTAGACACGAGAAGGGGCTCTGGTGAAATTTCTCTTTTTTTCTTGGAAAAATATCTTACCCGCTGCAATCCGGGCACAGAAGGATTAAAGGAAGCCAGACAGGCAGGGGGAAGAGTGAGTTCTAAAGAAGAGGTATCCAGGTAACAGCCGCAGACGTGGCCTACTTAGCCCGCCAGGGTTACCCTACTCTCCCGGAGGAGGCCCACCGGGAGATAGCGCTCCAGGCATTCCTCTGGGCCCTGGCGCCAACTGCGGTGCAGTGATGCTGGCCGCCCCGGTCCTCTTGGAGCAGGCCCTGGCTCTGGCTGAGCAGGCTGATGCCGTATTCGAGGAGACCGGTGGGCACCAACGGAGGGGCGCACGGGGAATCAGATGGGGAGGAGAAGACGCCCAGCGCAGCGATGCTGGGGGAGCGACGACGGGTGGTCATCTGCCACCGCTGTGGGGAGAGGGGACACATCGCACGGGAGTACCGGGCGCTGGAGCCCCGGGGACTCCGGAGGCTGTTGGGAAACGGGAGCGGGGTGGCCCAAAGAGTGGAAGGCCGCCCTTGAGCGACACTACCCCCACTCCGGAAAGCCAGAAGGAGCGCTTCACCACACTTGCTGCCGTGGGAAGGGTTGGCCACAGCCGGGGCTTATTTCTTCCCTGCCTCATCGAGGGCAGACCCTGCCAGGCCCTCGTCGACACCGGTTCGACCATCATCCTGCTGCGGCCTGGTATCCTGCCGGGCACCAAGGCAGCCGGACCCCCAGGGCACTCACCATGCACTTTGGGGCTGCGAGGGTGAAACATCCTTTCTACAGTACCTTGCCCAGTCCGTGAGGACTGTATCCTGGGGTTGGACTGGTTGCAGCAGGTGGGTGGTTGCCTTGACTTGGGCCGGCGAGAGTTGGTGGGGCAGGGGGAACGAATCAGTTTCGCGGTGGGCGGGGTGGGAGGTGTCCGGAGTGTGTGGGATGACTGGAGCGGGAAGCGGAGGTGGCAGCGGCGGGCGTCGCCTGGGCCTGCCGGAGCCGCAGGTGTCGGGGCAAGCCTGCCAGAGCTGACTCCCAGTATGGTGAGATAAGCTTGCCCCTACCCGGAGTCTGTAAGGCACTCTGTGCACTGTGGGAGGCCTTGGAGGTGAGGGACGGGATGCTGCGCCAGGGGTGGCAGGTGCCCTCCAGCGGCGAGGTCACTGCTTGGCGGCCTCTGGCTGGCCGTGTACCACTTGGAGAACTGTCCCACAGAGCGACCGCAACACCACAAACTGCCACCTGACCTCGCCGCTGGAGGGTACCCGCCATCCCCGGCGCAGCACCCCGTCCCTCACGCCCAAGTCAAGGCAACCACCCACCTGCTGCAACCAGTCCAATCCCAGGATACAGTCCTCATGGACTGGGGCAAGGTAGAAGGGGTGTTTCACCCTCACAGCCCCAAAGTGCACGGTGAGCGCCCGGGGGGTCCGGCTGCCTCGGTGCACGGCAGGACACCAGGCCGCAGCAGGGTGATGGTTGAACGAGGGCCTGGCAGGGTCTGCCCTCGGTGAGGCAGGGAAGGAATAAGCCAACTCTTCCAAGCAGGCAGGGTGAAGCGCTCCTTGCTTAGAATAGCAATATTATGGACAATCAATTGATAATAAATATAGAAAAGCACATATTAAATTTGGGAAATTTGGTTTCAAAAGTCCTCATATCAACGATGCCTGTACTGTTTTCCTCTACAGTATACTAATCTATTGTAGTGCATTAGCCCCCCTCTTAGGCTGCGAAATGATCTTTTACATTTTTATAGAGAAATAGAGGCTGTACAGTATGCGTTACAATATAAACATTTACTGTCAACCTTTAAATCAACAATTGATTTAAAGACGATCTGTCAAAGCACAATGAAACCTATTACTCAATTCTTATGGACTCCCGGTCCCGCCAGGGATTAAAAAATAACATGGAATCGCGTATCTAAAGAAATAACAGTATACAGTAACTATGTTCTTGCACAAACATTTAGCATGTTACATTATTAATTTGGGGGTCTCCTCTTGCCAGAAAGCGCTAAATTGCGTTTTGAGTGCGGTTTTGGACTTTTTTTTTAAATTACAACCCATAAATAAGCTGATACTGTTTAGACTTTTTTTAAAACTCTTACAGCAGCACAATGTGCTTTTTCACGAAACCTCCTAGAGTAACGAAATGTTTTCAGCTAAATACTGTATATTTATCACTTACGCCTGACATAAGAGGTGCCTAATAAAAACCGGTTGAACAGCTCTGTTGGAAGTTTCGTGAAAAAGGAGGTTTCGTGAAAAAGCTACAGGAGTGCCAATCGTAATCGTTTTTATTTTGAATCGTTCAATGCAGATGGCTGGTGGCATGTTCCATAAGAGTACAGTAATTAAAAACCATTAATACTTTCGTTGGAGTTTAAATAAAGTTGATGTTTTATCTAGGGGCTGCTCGCCTGCGTCTGAATAGCGACTTTTAAACTGTGAAAACATGTGTCTGTCTTTCCATAGGGGGAAGGGAATCTGATCTGCAAGGCCCTTTGGCTACAAAAGTAAAAAGAAGGCGCTCTCTCTCTCTCTTTTGATTATTACATCCAATAATCAAAAATGACACTATAAACATAATAACCATAATAACGACCAACCAACAAAAACAACCATACAAACATAATAGCAACCAAAAACATAGATAACAACCACAATACAAAATGAAATATATCAAACCATTAAAGCAAAACTGCCTTCCAATTATCAACAAATCTCAATATCTTGTACGAATTATTCGAAATACAAACCAAAAACAGCCCGCAAACTCTCTCAAATTCTTCCAGTTATCATAATCCTGCCCCTTATGCAAAACCAAATCATCCTCCCATCCCAGTTTATCCTCTTTATCATAAACAAAATCCATCTCAATTTTCAACATGAAGCATTACACAAAATCAATACCTTAACACTGCATACTCAACAACGATAATTCACAAACAGCCAGAACATGTAACTCCACATTCCCAAATAGACCTCATTTCCATAGCCCCGCCCCTTATGCAAAACCAACATCCCTCCCCTGTTCTAGTCAATTAAGCTTCCCCCTCTTTCACTTCTTTTTCCTCATCTTCAACTTTATCGCTCCCCCTTCACTCTCACCATTTGATTTAGACTGAATAAAAGCATTGTATTTTTGTCTGGGTGCTGACAAAGTAAGCACTCTCTCTCTCCGCTGGCGTTTGTAATCGTTTTTTTTAAGTAAATTTTAGCAAAGTCATGTATTTTAAAAATCTTAAGATTTCTATATTTATGTCTTTATTTAGTGGTTTCATTTTTTATGTAAACCATGTTTGCTATTAATTCATTTAGGGCTAGAATATGTTCATTGTCTTCCAATGAAAGAAGGGTTCCTTTCGCCGTAGTCGGGAGACATTAGAAGCTTGCCACGCCCGGACTGTTACACCAACGCATTAGCATGTTAAAGCGATTTCATTGAGGAGCTAGCTTTCTTAACTAGTAAGTACTGTACTTATTGGGTTTTGGAGGGGGGGAGGTGTCTTTCGCTGGAAATCTCGCCCCCTTCTACTTTGAAAATACCTGTGAAACCAGTTTAATTCGTTACAGCCAGCACTCCCGCAGAGAGGGGGGTTGTACGTGCAGTGCATCGGTATAGATGGGAAAGCCAAAGCCGACCGCTACGCCGCCCCCTTGTTATGCTCTTCGTTAATGTCTAAGCCGGAACACATCATTATATCTCATTTTGTATTTCTTTAAAAAAAATAATAAAAATCGTTTGCCCAGCCTAACGGTATTGTTGTTATTGTTTTTATCCTGTAAAGCGCTTTGAGGAGCCACCTTTAAAGGCGCCATATACAATAAAGTTCATTATTATTACTATTGTTAATTTGCTGGACAGAGAGGTGAACATTATTATGCAGAAGACAAAGATAGCGATTTACATTGCATTGTGCATTGTGCTGCTGTAATACAGTTTTAAATAATTAAAAGTCTAAACAGTATCAGCTTTATTTATGGGTTTTAAATAAAGGTAATTTAAACACGATTTAAATCAATATAAATGTTTATATTGTAACGCATAGGTGACTATCCATTGTTATTAAAATGACTTAAATTCGATTATGTTGTGATATTTAGAAATATAAATTTGATTGGTGCGAGTGAAGTTTTATTTAATCTCTGACCCAGGGAAACGTTTTATTTTTTCAAAGAAATGTTTGTTAAAAAAAAAGTCATGGCTCCAGCTGGATTCAAACATGCAATGTGCGACGTGGGAGTCAGGAACCTAACCCACAGCACCACCGGCAAGGTCACATTAGGACTGTTGAAAAAGCCCTACAAACATTATCAACAGACATCGTACACCGTGTACAATTCTTGTGTTGCGGTACATGAATATAATTATATCGTTATTAATTGCTTTAGATACGCGATTCCATATTATATTCCCTTTTAATCAAATTCTAAAAGTATGCTTGTTGACTCCGGTATCATGTTAGTTAAAGACTTCAATGCTTAAAATGTTTAGGGAGAAATGGAATACTGGTGTGTATGTTTTCTTTAAAGCATCAAAGTCTTACATGTGGTTATTTCGGAAACGTTTTTACGTGCTCCTTGCTCCTTCTGACCATGTCACTGTACGTTTATACAGTATACAGTACTTTGTGAGAAAAGTCATAGTTTTTAGCTTTTTTGCGAATACGCTCGATATCGGAGTAAACAGAAGCATACTTTTAGAATTTGATTAATAAGGAATATAATATGGAATCGCGTATCTAAAGAAATTAGTAACGGTATAACTATATTCATGTACTGTTGCACAAACAGTAGTATAAGACTTCATTGAGATACACTTGTCACATGACTGCCTCAATGGTGTGATCGTTTGAGTGACTGATTTGTAATCCTGAGGTTGAGTGTTCAATCCAGCTGTTCCCATTAGTTTTCTTTTAACAAATAAACATCTCTTTGATGACTAGGTAGATAATATTATTGGCATTATATTGATATTTTTTATATTTCTAAATATCACAACATGTTCGTACTGTATGTACACAGCGGTAGGGCGCAAATTCACGTGATCCCTATTAATAAAGGGTATTAAGATCCCTTTAGATCTCCCTTCAGATTTAAAAGGTTATTAATAATATCTTCGGTGTCGCATCTTCCCAGTTTAGCTGATATTTTGCTGCCTACACATGCTTACACAGCTCCCTGGGTAAAGTATCATACTTGACTGAGAAAGCTTTAGAGAACTTAACATTTTTATTATGAAAAACTGTAAATACGACGTTTACATTGGTGTTATTAATTTTACACTTGAGTGTATGGAGGAGTGTCAGCTGTCAATGAGAGCAGCTTATTAGCAGCTCTTAGGCTGGGCAAATGATTTTTTTTAATTTTTAAAAAATAAATAAAAAAATAGATATAATGATATAAACATTTACTGCAATACGATACTGCAACGTTTCGGCTGTGAATCCTTCTTCATGTGTGAGGGTGAAACACTTGGAGTTTGTAATGTAGGGCGCTCTGGACGGGTTAAACCTTAATACAGGAAAAATGTATTTCCCAGAAGCTACAGTATACTGATTCTTATGGAATGTGTTTTCTTTCTTCTTTTTTTCAACATGGAATAAATCTATTACTTGATTCTTATGGAAGCCCATTTACGCCAGGGAGTAAAAAAAAACACACACACTTTTTCAATAGAGTTTTTAATGAAAGCTCGGGAGGAATGAAGGCAGCCTCGCTCATTCGACACAGCTGCTGCGATTCTCACTAATCCTGACGTAAGCAACCAGTCTCCATATATATCAAACGTCACCCTCTCCTCTTCCTCGTTCGTTTTCTGCATAGTTTGTTTTCGTCTAGCTCGAATCCATGCTCCCTTCTCATGGATCTACAAATCCACCGCTCCGATGAAGACTTTTTCTGCAGCTCTCCTACCTAGACTCTCCTACCCCTCTCGTCCAGTCTTTCCCCCCCGCTCCCCTCACCTCCGTCTCATCACCTCCTTCAGCCGTCGTGCCACATCAGCGCCGCTCATCTCCCAACCAGTCCTCACAAGATCCAGCTCCTCGCCGAAGACTGCGTCCCTCCGTCGTAGTCCCTCTCTCATTACAAACCCAGCCTTCCCGTCCTCCGTGGCAAAGTCTCCAAATAATGCTTCTCCCCCCACTTCTCTCGAGGATGTCCCTGCCGCCACGCTTCACGCACATCGGCTCCCCCTTCTCCTGGATCATCTCTCGCGATTTCCAACCGGACCGTAGCAGGCCTCCAGAGGATACTTCGAAAATATGGCTTCCATTTTTAAAGAAAAGCTTCCAAAAAAAAAAAAAGCTCTGTTCTCCCTCTACACAAGGAAACATCAGCTCCACAGCTTCCCCCGGCGCCCCCTGATGACATCACCCGCGCTGCCACCACTCATCCTAACGTGAGGACCCTGAGGCCACCCGCGCCTCTGCCTGTCGCGTCTTCTGTCTTGTCTTGTCCTGATATGTCTGTGTCTCTTCCCCAAGCAATCCATACCTCTGCTGAACAACTGCACCTAGCCTCTTCCACCCAGCCTCCTGCTGGTGAGTCTAAGGCCCCAGGCTCACGTCCCTCCCCCACCCCCTTCTCTGCTTAATCTAATTTCTGCACTCTCTCCTGTCTCTACCTCCGGCGTCCAACATGGCTCAAGCTCCGCCTTCTTGGTGCCTTCGGCCCCGGTTTCTATTCTTTCGGCCCCTGCTGCCGTCTCCACAGCCCAAAGGCCAGCTAGTAAACGACCCCCAGCTCAGCCAGCAGGTGGCCCTTACCCTCCCCCACCCCCAGGCGTCCAAGGCAACTCGGCAGCCTCCTCAGTCCTTCGCGCAGCCCTCGCCCCTGCTTCAATTCCTCCTCAAAAGTCTTCGGCTTCCATATCCCAAGCCACCGAGCTCCAGGCCCCAGATCCGTCTAACCCCTCCTACCACAATCTGCTTTCCGGTCTTCCTCCTTCCTCATCTTCTCCCTTCCCTGGTGTCCAACACAGCATCCGTCATCCCATGCCTTCGGCCCTGGACTCCAATCTCCCCTTTACTAAGGACATTCCTCTACGAACAGCCGTTCCTCTCCCAGCTCCTAACACACTAAAGTTTAGTCCTCCTCCCATTCCCTTTTCACTCCGGCAGCAAATTCTATGAGGTGCGGTCATCAATCTAGCTCACCTTCTCTCTTCCTCCCTTACAACTCCGATTCTAAAACAGTCGACTGTGGCTCGATTTCCGTTACTCTGAAATCTTCTGACCCTCACTCTGCTTCGGTCCTTCGAATTTCCGACTTCTGCTTGGCTTGCAGCATTTTCTGCGACATCACGTGCTCCGCCTTTCCCGAACGTTGTCAGGAACTCGACGATTACATGCACAGCATCCCCGATCTATCTGTCCTCTTCGAGGGCTCCCTGTTCTACGATTACCATAAGCAGTTCTTGGCCGAGGCCGCTGCCCGCCTACTCCAACGGAACCAGCGCACCTACTGGGGAGCCCTCGACATTGAGCTCTACTGCCGCACTTTCACCGGCATCCGAGCTCTTTCCTGCGACTTCTGTTACTCTTGGACACATTCAGCAAATCTTTGCCCAGATACCATCCGCAAGCTCAACCCTGACTCCGCCCCTTCTCCCCCACAGCATCTATTCTCCCGCCAGGTCTTCTTCAAACCTTCCAGGTCCAAAGACGTTCGCGGTCGACCCCATCGTGATGATCAGAGGCCAACAATTTTCCAACATCTTCAATTCCTCGACACGTACCTCTCCCCTTCGTCGCTTCCTTCATATTTGCAGCTTCTGCGGCAAAGCTCATGCTTGCTCTGCCTGCCCCCGCCGGCCCTTCCATGCTCGCTCCACCTTCAGCGTTCCCAAAAGACTACTGGTCTTTCAGGCTACCCCAATCGACATCCCCGCTTTTGCTTTCGACCTGCTCCGTCACCCCAAACCCTCTTCCACCCACATCTTACTCGACGGCCTTTCCTTCGGATTCTCACCAGGCCCATGCACACTTCCTTCTTCGTCTGTCTTTTGCAAAAATTTGCAATCTGCCACCACCGATCCCCAGTCTGTTGCTTCCCTGCTAGCATCCGAAGTCTAGAATGGTTTCACGATCGGCCCACTTGACTCTCCCCCATTCCCTGCATACCACATCAATCCCATTGGTATAGCAGTCCGTCCGGGTGCCTGGCTTGCTAAGGCCAACATCTCCAGTGCCGTTAAAGTTATGCCTCCCGACCCAGACTTCTGGCACCTCTTCGGAGTTCATTGGCGGAGCAAGTTCTTCACAGTCCGCCTTACCTTCAGACGTAGGAGTAGCCCAAAAAATGTTCAGTACCTTAGCTGAAGCTCTCTGCTGGATCCTCTTGAATAACTATAAGGTTCCTTTTCTCGTCCACCTTCTCGACGATTTCCTTACCATAGACTTTCCTCGCACCCCACCTGCAAGAGCCTCCTCCACACTTATTTCCGTTTTTAGGAAACTAGGGGTACCTCTTGCCACGGACAAAACAACTGGCCCCTCTCATATAATCCAATTCCTCGGGATCAACCTCAATTCCATCAATTTCACCGCCTCCCTGCCTCCTGACAAAATCGTCAGGATCCAGACGTACATCTCTATCTATTCTTCCGGCAAATTTTGCATAAAGGGGGAACTTCTCTCTCCGCTCGGCCACCTCAATTACGCCATTCGTATCATTCCTCAAGGACGATCTACCTTCTCGACCTCGCCTCTTCTGTGCCCTCTCTTTACCTCCATGTAAGCCTTTCAGCCGACTGTAAATCCGAGCTCAGGCTTTGGCAGCTTCTCTTGGCCAACTGGAATGGCATATCTCTCTTCTACGATGACCTCCTCTCTGACCCCGCGGATATCCAGCTTTTCACAGACGCAGCCCCCTCAGTCGGTTTCGGAAGCTATTACAAAAGGCCAATGGTTTGCGGCCCCTTGGCCTCCTGAATTCTCTCCAATCTCTCTTGCCAACCAGTCATCGGCCTTGTTAGAAATATTTCCAATTGTCGTTGCTGCTTCTCTTTGGGGCCACAATTGGAAACAAAAATCCGTCCTCATCCATTCGGCCATCTATGCAGTAGTTCATATAATCAACAAAGGAAGGTCTTCATCCCAATCTATTATGAAATTCCTGTGCCGCCTTAAATGGATTTCTCTCACACATCAATTCATCCTCGTAGCTGCTCACATTCCAGGCCACCTTAACGAGATAGCGGACTCTCTCGCTTTCAATGTCAGAAATTCAGGAACTTGGCACCAGATGCAAGACTGAACCCGTGTACAGTACCTCCCTATTCGGAACTCACGTTCCTCTGAATCATCCTTTCCATCACTATCTCCATCTGGCCCAGCAAACTATCCTCTTAAGGATTGCCCCTCGAACTCTCTCAATTCTTACTGCACTGCCTGGAGAGGACTTCCAATCCTTCCACCTCTCCGCAAACATAAAATTCTCTTCTTTCAACATTCTCAACGTATCATCCTTCGTTTGCTATTGTAGAAACTCACTCAAGGTACGAGCATCCACCACCAAAGTATACCTGTGCGGCATCCACTTCTTCCATAAACTCCTTTCCAGCACGATCTGTCCATCCCTTATCCACCCTCAAATTATTCTCCTTCTTAAAGGCTTTCAGCGGCTTGAAAAAAACACTTCCGAATCTAAGCATACCACTTACCTCAGACATCCTTGAATCCTGCATCTACATTCTCAGGTCGGGTTACCACTCACCCCGGGTCGACCGCACTCTTGAATCTTTATTCTTGTTAGCCTTCTTCATCTCCCTGAGGTGCTCCGAAATTATCGCGGCTTCCACATCCTTCGATCCTTCTTCTCAACCCTGCTTATCTGACATCTCCATCTTATCTTCCGAGACACTGACCTTCTATCTCAAGAAAAGCAAAACCAACCAACTCAGGTCCGCCACTCTCATCTATTATTTCAAGCTCTGTTCCTTACATTAGCCCTTACGAGCCTCTATCCCATTACGCACATCTTCGCACCTCTACAGGAGCTTTGCCTACTGTCCCTCTATTCGTTAACGTGAAGGGCCGTATCGTGATACCCTCCTGAACAAATCTCCGGGCACTCCTTTAGACCAGGGGCCACATCCTCTGCCGCTCGCCAAGGCATACCTGGGTATCTCATCAAGCAACTCAGCCGTTGATCCTCCGAGGCTTACTATGCATACATTAAAACTAACCCTGGTATCCTCAAGCAGGCACTTTCTCTCCTCGGCTGAATTGGTCCAATAATCTTTTCGTTTTTGTTTTTCTGCACTGGTGACTGGGGGTCCTGCTTGGTTCTTTTGGGGGTCCTATCCTCCCCGTCCAACGGCCGGGAGGTTGGCCCTCAGCCAAGCAGGTTACGCCAAATCTCCACATCCCAATAAACGATTCTAATTTCTCCCAAGCTTTCTGCTGCTGTCATTCCTCGTGAATTGACAAAAAGTAACGCCACACTCTGTTGTTTAAAGCAGCACGTCTTTTCCCGTTAAAAGGAGGAGACACTTTACACTTTAACTCTTCAGTTCACAGAGAAATTTCACCAGAGCCTCTTCCCTTCTTGTGTCTAATTTTTAGTTTAGCAGGATTCAAGCAGGATTTCAGATGAAAGGCAGTGATCTCAATCAAGCCCAAATCATAGTTGAAGCTGTTCAGAGCCTACATTAGATTTTAGTGTTTCATTTTGAGCTGACCCTCACACCTAAAGAAGACTTCATAGCCGAAACATTGCATTTTCTCTGTTCTCTTTTAAGCATGTGTACGATGCTGTAATACAGCTTAAAATAATTAAAAGTAATAATTAATAATATTATTGATTACTAATAGTTTATGCTAACACCTAACTTTCTTAACGCGAGAAGTACTACTGTAAGCAAAAAAAATGGGTTTTTGGAGGGGGGGCAGTATTTCTTGCGTTGTGAACATGTGTACACAGCGGTCCCCCCGGGTTCCAGTTAGTGCGTAATTACGCATCAATGAAAAACCAGAGGTTTAAAAAAAGAGAATTAGCTCACTGATTTTACTGTTTTATGTGGAGGCTGTGAACATTTTCACAAGTCATGGTCTTTAAAATGCATTTGGTTTGAAGGCTTTCTGTGTTTCCCTTCCAAAGATATGGACAGAAGAATATTCGAGCGTGGTAAAAAAAATGGCTTAAAAACAACATAGTGAAGGCTGTGAAAACAGTCACAATGTACTTTGTACACACAGCAAGTGTTTTCGGAACTCTAGGAGGTTTAGTGAAAAAGCAGGCGTGCCAATTGTAATCGTTTTTATTTTTAAATACATTTTAGAAAAGTAATCTATACAAAAATGTTGCATTTAATACCATTCGACAGCCGGCTGGCTGTGTCCAAAAATAAATAAAAACCGGTTTAACAACTCTTAAGCATACTGTAGTTTTTGTTAACACAAGTTTATCAGTGAAAAGACCACAGGCATTCTCAGAGTAGAATAGGCGTACCTTCCAATGAAAGACAGTCCCCCTTCTCCACACTGAAAGACAGACAAATGTTTTCACTGCCTATTTAGTAGCTATTCAATGCGGTGACGTCACTGCGCTGGCAAGCATGCTCTTTAGATACGCGATTCCATATTATATTCCCTATTAATCAAATTCTAAAAGTATGCTTTTGTTTACTCCGATAGCGAGCGTATTCGCAGAAAAGGTTAAAACATCACTTTTCTCACAAAGTATATAAACAATATGGTCAAAAGGAGCGTTTGGAAAAAACGTTTCCAAAATAAGAATTTAATTCTGAAAAGTATGAGTTTTTCTTTTACTGTGATAACGAGCGCAAGTATTCCTGGAAAATGGTAATCACTTAACTTTGAATGTTTTGAGATATTTAAAAAGACAAAGAAATTAAATATAGTGTCGATAATATTTATTGTCCGTAATAATATCAGTAGCAGTTTGAAATTATTTGTTGTTATTAATAAATGACTTAGCTTCGAACATGTTGTGATATTTAGAAATATAAAAAAGGTCAATATGTTGCCCATAATATTTGCTATTTTAGTTTTTCAAAGAAATGTTTATTTGTTAAAAGAAAACTCATAGCGATAGTAATTACGCACTAACTGGAACCCGGGGGAACCGCTGTGTACACACGTTCACAACGCAAGAAATACTGCTCAATACGGCTTCGTGCAAAAAAAAACCGTATATCACCATAGGAAGCATAACAGCACAGCCTGAAACGGCCGAAACGTTGTGTTGTCTTTCTTCTTTTTTCAGCATGGAATAAACCTATTACTTGTTCCTTTGCAGCCTACGCATGCTGTACGTGGCTACCCACCTGTATTAAACCTATTTCACTCAGTAGTTTAAACTAAGTGTAAGGTGCTATGAGGAAAAAAAGTCTCAGCGGGAGCACATCTGCAATAAAAAGCAACCGGTTTGACATATACAGTAAAATGTGACATCTCTGGAGCGTCGAGTATATATCCAACAGTGTGAGCTCATTTGCAAGGCTATTAAGGTTGATTGAGTTACTGTAACAGTCTGGGTGTGGCAAGTTTCTACTGTCTCCTGACTGTCTTGGGCAAAAGGAACCTGTCTTTCATTGTAAGACAATTAACCTATTCTACTCGTACATGAGAATATAATATTAATACACCAAGTGATTGGGCTGAGTTCACATTACAAAAAAATCCATGAGCCTGCACTACAGTGGCCATAGTATGGAGGCAAAGACTTTTTACGGGAAGAGACGTGGTGCTTCAGCTGCCTGTGTGTGTTAAACAAGAGAGTGTGTGCGTTACTTTTGTCAATGAAAAAGTGTGTGTGTGTGTGTGTGTGTTTGTTTGTTTGTTTGTTTGTTTGTTTTTCTCTCTGCTGCCGCGCGGGCGCATGATGTGCCAGCTGTACTGAAAAATAAAGTGCCGTTTTTCATTCAACGAGTGCCTGAGTCACTGTGTCAGTCCAATATAATAATGCCACAATATTATAAACGCCCTTAGGCTGGGCAATCAAATTTTTTAATTTTAAAAAAAGAAGTAAAAAATGAGATGTAATTATGTGTTCCTGCTTAACTTAAATTAAAACATAAATGTGTATTTAATTAAATGCCTTTATTGATTCACAATCTGACAATGCAACGTAAATCATTATCTATGTCTTAATAAGTATCTTAATCAACTTTCAGCATCGCTTTCTCTCCATTTAGATTTATTTTTCATACCATCGGTAAACAAAGCAGGAGAGTATTGTGATTCCTCTTGGGATCAAATGTGGAAAGATTAGATTGCAGTCATTTTTATTTTTTAAATAAATATACTAAAAGGCTGTATTTATTTAATACCACTTGATAGTTAAATTAATACAGATAAGAATTCAAGCTGGTACGGTTTAGACTTTTAATCATTTTAAACTGTATTACAGCATCTTACACATCAAACATGAAAAATGTTTATTTATCGGTATATTTTATAAAAGCAAGATTGCTCAGTTGGACAGTATATAGCATGTTTTTTAATGTTTGTAATCGCTATTCTTGCAAGTACAAACACAACATTAACTGGAATGCTACAGAACCCTAAACAGACAATACACACTAGCCGAATATACAGTAGTTGTGTCAGTCTTCTGTGTAAATAAATCATGGACATCATGATTTGAACATCATTGGCTGCTGTTTTTAAAAAGCTGTTGAGTAAAGAATATGAATTTTCATATGTGTATGCTCTAAGTTTCACTTTGTTTCTTTCTCACCCACTGCGATTCGAGCACAGAAGGGTTAAAAAGAAAGTTAGACAGCCAGAGGGAAGGGTGAGTTGTGAAACTGTTACCTGTCCTGGATAAAGCGGTTAGAAAATAGGTGGATTTACAGCTGTGAAAAGCGTTCCAATTCTAATGCGATACAGAAGACATTATTCATAATAAATGATCTTGTACACGTTGAGTATCGCTTTTTTTTACACTTGGAAGAAAATTCCAATGTTATTGCGACACTGAAGATATTATTAATAACCTTTTAAATCTGAAGAGAGCTCTAAAGGGATCCACACGGCACAGGTCCCTGCTAGCTATTCAGAGGGAAAGACGGTGACGCAGGCGAGCACCTCTAATGTCAGGCGTAAGCGTTAAATATATTTAGGTCTTTGAATTAATATCATTATTGATTTCTTTAGCATCACAACATTGTCCAATAATACTCATCTTGTGTCTAATTTTTAATTAATCAGGATTTGGGCTACAGACCATAAAAAAACAGGCTTCACTTTTTTCACATATTGATGATAATGATATCAGTAATAGTTTGAAACTATTCATTGTTATTAATAAATCCCTTAGATTTGAATATGTTGTGATATTTAGAAATATAAAAAAGTCAATAAAGTCCATAATATTGCTATTTTGCTATTGCTATTTTGCTCCATAAGAATCAGTATACTGTAGCTTCTGGTAAATACATTTTTCCTGTATTAAAGTTTAACCCGTCCAGCGCGCCCTACATTACAAACTCCAAGCGTTTCACCCTCACACGTGAAGAAGGATTCTATGGAAGCCCGTTTCCGCCAGGGAGGAAAAAAAAAACGCGCTATGCTATCTCAGAATTCCGACTTAGTATCTCAGAATTGCAATTCTAAGATATTAAGTCGGAATTCTGAGTTGCTAAGTCGCAATTCTGAGATACTAAGTCGGAATTCTGACTTACTAAGTCGCAATTCTGAGATACTAAGTCGGAATTCTAAGATACTAAGTCGGAATTCTGACTTACTAAGTCGCAATTCTGAGATACTAAGTCGGAATTCTAAGATACTAAGTCAGAATTCTGACTTACTAAGTCGCAATTCTGAGATACTAAGTCGGAATTCTGACTTACTAAGTCGGAATTCTGAGTTACTAAGTCGCAATTCTGAGATACTAAGTCGGAATTCTGAGATAGCATAGCGCGTTTTTTTTTTCCTCCCTGGCGGAAACGGGCTTCCATAGGATTCACAGCCGAAACATAGCAGTATTATATTGCAGTAAATGTTTATATCATTATATCTATTTTTTATTTATTTTTTAAAAATTAAAAAACTCGTTTGCCCAGCCTAAGAGGGGGAGTCTGCTCTCATTGACAGCTGACACTCCTCCATACACTCAAGTGAAAAATTAATAACGCCAATGTAAACGTCGTATTTACAATTTGTTTATAATAAAAATGTTAAGCTCTCTAAAGCTTTCTCAATCAAGTATGATACTTTACCCAGGGAGCTGTGTAAGCATGCGTAGGCAGCAAAAGATCAGCTAAACTGGGAAGATGCGACACCGAAGATATTATTAATAACCTTTTAAATCTGAAGGGAGATCTAAAGGGATCTTAATACCCTTTATTAATAAGGATCATGTGAATTTGCACCCTACCGCTGTGTGTATACAGTACGAACATGTTGTGATATTTAGAAATATAAAAAATATCAATATAATGCCAATAATATTACCTATTTTTGTTTTTCAAAGAGATGTTTATTTGTTAAAAGAAAACTAATGGGAACAGCTGGGTTTGAACACTCAACCTCAGGATTACAAGTCAGTCACTGAGGCAGTCATATGACAAGCATATCTCAATGGAAAGTCTTATACTACTGTTTGTGCAACAGTACATGAATATAGTTATACCATTATCAATTTCTTTAGATACGCAATTCCATATTATATTCCCTATTAATCAAATTCTAAAAGTATGCTTCTGTTTACTCCGATATTGAGCGTATTTGCAGAAAAGCTTAAAACCATAACTTTTCTCACAAAGTACTGTATACTGTATAAACGTACAGTGACATGGTCAGAAGGAGCAAGGAGCACGTAAAAACGTTTTCCTGAAATAACCACATGTAAGACTTTGATGCTTAAATGTTTAGGGAGAAACGGAATACTGGTGTGTAATTTTTGTAGAGTTTACATAATATGTTTATGTTCCTAAATTAATATAGTTTATGACCTTTAGATGCATTATGCTCCTATTCTTTTTATGCTCAGCTACTAAAATTTCCCTTTAGTGGTAAAATTCCATATAAATATTCAATACTAAGCGGATTAAAACGTGCACAGTTAAGAGATTAAATGATTAAATGTAGTAAGATCACTCCCTGTCCATCACTGCACGGTCCCAGTCTGGGAACAGCAAGTGGTCTTATAAACCCCAGCGACATTGGCAAAGACACTTATATGACAAAACCATGGTGATTTTCTATTAGCTGTGGGTCTGTAGAATAGATTAGAACTACTTTTGGAGAGGCACGTTTTTTTTTTTGTCAGGAATGAGACAAACATCAATTTGCAAGGAGGAAGTGATATAAAAACACCAAAAAGATTGCAAGAAAGCAAACAATGAAGAACAGCAATTGCCTATTTCCTGTGGGTCACTTTATCATATTCCACCTAGTTTTGAGGATATACTGTACAAATTGTTGTTGTGCTATAAATGTGACTTTACCTGGTCCATGATTTTTTTCCCTGAAGAAGGGTTTAGGGGCTTTTATTTTGAAAGGTGCTGCCAAGCTAGCGTCGCTTAATGTAGCTAGCATCACGCTACTGTCAGGAGGAGGGTCCTTACGCAGAGGCACCCGATAGTTGAGTTGGATCCATATAGGAAATATCTGTGTTTAAATCAGCGATTCTCGATCCAGTGTCCACAAGCACTTGTCGGTTATAAATAATTGCTGAAAAGATGCACTGGATACAAAAAGCCCACAATACGAAACAGATGAAGACATAAAGACGAGGAGCAACACGTCTCCACTCTCCAGCGCCATGTTGATTGATTATACCAGCCAGGGATGTATCTAATTAAGCCTGCCTAGACTAAATGCTCATGTGACTGACTAAATCATTCGTCATAGAACGGCGCCGAAAGTTCCATAACTTTTCTCTCTCCCTAGATAGAGAACAATTTATGTTTGTCTCTCCACAAAGCGATATCACGCACTCTGAAAATATTTAAACGAATATTTCACCCATGTATTGGTTCCACACTGGCACTGTCTCCTTCAGAGATATCAGACAGTAAGCCGGTGGACTCCACACTCCCAAAAACCCACACATTGTCCCATCTCACTAAAAAAGCTTACAACCCACAGTGGGGAGTCTTGTGCGCTACCATTGTTGTCAAGTAGTTTGTGTCGGTTTTAGATCGAGCAAAATCTGTCTGTCCCTTTTGTAGCTGTGTGTGAATTTATGTACAGTAGTTTTAATATGTATATTTTGTTGTTTAAGTACAGTTTGTGAATATAATATTAATGTAAATATGTTCAGGTGAAATGTAAGTTATATTAAGATAAGATCACTTTATTGGCCATAAAAAATTATTGTATTAGGTATTTGTCTTTTCGCATACCCCAGCTTGCTCTCCATGAGACACACAGACAAGGAGAGAAGCTTGGGGTTAGAGAGCAGGGTCAGCCATTTATAGGGCACCCCTGGAGCAGTTGGGGTTAAGGGCCTTGCTCAGGGGCTAAACAGAGTAGGATTCGTCTGCCAACCACAGGCACAGAGCCACTGCACCGCCTCAAATATTGCAATCAACTGGGTTAAATAAACATGTCCTGTGCTCATTGAACTTGAGGGGGTCCGAGGCTATGTCCTGAGGGGAAAAAAAAGCTGGTGACCGAGTATCAGTACAGCACTGTGGAGAGATCCGGAGTGTACGGATCGGCTAGTGAGCTTGGAGGGGGTGAGTTTTATTTTAACAACTGGAGGAAAAAAGGAGAGATTATCAGGAAAAGAGAGAAACAGAAGGGACTGGATTGAAATTGGAAAAACATCTGGAGATGATGTGCAAGGCATCCACATTCATTCTCAAAGAAAACACTCAGGATCTGCGGAGCGCAGTGAAGAGGCAGCAAGTTTCTCGATCGTCAGAGGTTGTGAGTGAACCTGATGATTTACAGCTCAGAACAGTGGACACAGGATACAGATTATTCTCATCGGACCATTTGATGTTTATTTTAGTAAGGACTCAATTTATTTTACTATTTTATTGCGGACAAACCTGTATTCTTACTGATTTTATTTTAACAAAACACATTTAAAAAAAAAGTTTGTGAAATTACTAAATTTTGGGAATATACTGTATCATCTCGCCTCTTAACCAGCATGCCAACGATTTTTTTTTGGTTTAACAGACTCAGTATATTCCTTTATAGTGAATGTTGTTTTTTTAGTTTCTCTAATAGTTATTCATATATGTTGTTGTGTTTAAAAATGTCACAATGTCTGTATGTATTTTTCAATTTTAAATTACTAAAAGTAAGGAGGATATTTGCTCATTGTAATATACTGGGCACACAAGCCTTGTGAAGTCATCTTGTGATCACTGGTGGAATTACAGTTGAAATTCCTGAAAAGTCACAAATTGATGGCAGTTTCCGGTGGAGACACTGCCAAATTAAAAGTTCCATTTGTTGTACAATTGACTGAAGTGGGCCAACACATCGACTACATCAAGAACCTGGCTCATCTCATGTATTATATTCTGTATGAATTTAATGTTATGCCTCTGGTTATGGTTACACTTCTGTGCTGTGAGATGGGCACACTTCCACTGCTATAACACCTGCTCCTGTCTGACTCCCATGATGAGACTCTTCTCTAACCTTAGTCTGGCCTTCAGCAGCCCAGGGTGAGTTATGTCAATAAGAAGAGAATTGTACCCAGTGCACTTTCCACTCCTCTTCTACAGGAGCAGGATAAACACAGTCTCAGGTGGAGGGTCTGTAGAGGAGGAGAGTGTTCGAGGGCTTGGTGAAGAGCAGGATCTCTCTTGAATTCCTCTAGTGAAACTGTAGAGATTCTTGTTTGAAGGTATCAGTGTGTTTTGACTATGTTACATGTGAGAGTATGTGTAGAGAGTCCTTCATGTGTAAAAAGTGTGCAGTGTTGTACTGTATATTTGTGGGAGGGGTGGGGCTTGTTTAGTTTTATGATTATTTTCTATTTTTATCTTTCTTACTACAGTATATAGGGCTTGTGTGTATGCTAGTTAGTTTTCATATTATTATGCATTATTTTTATTACTTTATGTGTTATAAAAACACTTTTTTTCTTCATATTTTCTTCAAATGGAATTGTTTTTCTACAACTAACAATAAAAAGTCTCCAGTTGACTTACTCCAGTGTTGGTCTTTTACATTTGGGATTAATAAACCATTTGAATAAGCAACAACAACAACAACAATCAATGTTATAACTATAATAAGATTATGTAATAATACATGTAAAGTATTTTTTATTATGGTTAAAAGTCAAAGTCTCTTTTTCTGTTTCCCTTTTCCAGTCGCTTTGTGTATCTCCTTGTTTCCTAATGTCTCCTTCCTGACAATTTCAACTCTTTTTCCCCACTTTCTTCTGGATCCCAAAATTTGAAGCAGCTGTTATCTTCATCATCATCCTTCATGGACACTCTGAGATGGATAATGACATGATGTTGTATATTACTGCTGAGCTGGGTGTTGTAGTGAAGACTTGGAAAGAAAGATGTGGATGAGCTGTGCAGATGATCAGCTGTGCTCCTGTCTTTTTGTCTGCAGGATGAGGGACTGTAAACTTACAGAGAGATGTTGTGAAGATCTGGCCTCTGCTCTTCAGTCTCAGCACTCCAGTCTGAGAGAGCTGGATCTGAGTGGCAATATCCTGGGGGATTCCGGAGTGTAACTGCTATCTGCAGCTCTGAGGAATCCCAACTGTAAATTAACAAAACTGGAGTAAGTGAACACTGGTGATTTCTTTGTATTTTATTGTTTTATTTAGGTATGCTGAGACACAGAATATTGACTATTTCACATGCATCCACACCTAGGAAAATAAATTACAAAATATAAAAGAAGCCGGGCATATACAAAGACAAAAACCTGCTATGCAATTTTATACAAGTTCTTGTTTGTGACTATTGTTATTTGTTAACATCTCATTACTGAGAGATTCAATATGCAATCTTTCCTATTTTGCCCATCTTTTTTACTCACACGTATATTTATATATGTTGTTTTTGGTTTAGAATTCTGTGGGTAATATTCTTCATGAGATTTCATTCAAAGAGTCCTTCTTCATTTGAACAGAAGGTCTGTCCAGCTTTAACCAATTTCTAGTGATTTATTTAATGGCTGCAGATCTGAGAGTTCTAAACAAGTATCTTTCTGCCTCTGAAGGCAGCTCATCTGGTGTTTGTCCCAGAAGAAACAGGACTCCTAAGAAGGATTTTTTTATATTTGTTTTTCAGAATATTTCCCCAATTTATTTTCATACCAAAAAATGATTAGGATATGCCAGGTGTTCCCAGCCATTCTTCCAGCAGTTTATGTTTCTTCCAATATTGAATATTAATTTTTTACTCACATTCTCTCCATGAATGTGAATTGGTGGATTTATGCAGATTTGAATTGTTTTAGATTCTTCAATTGCTGTGGAGGTGCCAACCACCTTTTCTCATTTGTATCTTACTTTTAACTCTTGAGTATTCCTCCTCTGTTTTCTGATATTGTACATACTGTACATCTGAAAGGATGTAGCTTTGGAAGAAAGTTCAGTATGCAATATTTATCAATTTGTTAATCACTCATCTCAGTGTCTCATTTTCTTCTTCTCAGCTTTCCCCAGCATTTTCTCCTCTCTCTGTGCTTTGACCTTGCCCGTTTGACCATGTCTTGGACTGATCCCTGTGCTTTGAAACCTGCATGTTAAACCACTCTCCTTCAGACTCTCCCTGGTGCTTTAATCAGTTCCTCTCAGCTCAACCCCTGCCTTATCGATCACATCTCTAGTTTCACTTTCTCCTGCCTGGCCTGCTTGCTTCCAGCAGAGCCTGCGCCTGGATTCAGTCTCCAGGTTACTGCTTCCATCAGCTCATTGCAGGACACTGGGGCCCTGGGTTCAATTCCAGGCCTGGTGTGCTATCTGTGTGGAGTTTGTATGTTCTCCCCATGTTTCTGTGGTGTTCCAGTTTTCTCCCACAGTCCATAAACATGCTGGCAGGTTAATAGGGTTCTGGGAATGCTGGCACTGGTGTGAGTGTGTGCCCTTTGATAGACTGGCATCCTGTCCAGGGTTCAATCCTGCCTTGTGTCCAGTGCTTCCTAACACAGGCTCTGGGTAACTATGATCCTGAATTGGATAATTGTTTATTGAAAGTGATGTTGATGGTTTTCAAATGCTACACTGCCTTCTTTGTAAATTAGCTGACAGTATAAACCTATCCCTGTAATGTTAGATAAAGTCAAATTTCAGGGCAAACTTCAGTCTAGATTTGAGAGGGAAGAAAACCTCAGGTAAAACCTACACCACTCAGACACTCCCAAATCTACAGTCTTACTTCGGTGCAGCTCACCTTAAAGCTTCAACTACCTAAGTGACAGCTCCCCAGCAAAATGGTGAAGAGCTATTCATCTCACTTATAACATTATGTTTTACACCTAATATAACTCAAAGCATTATGAAAATAAATAAATTCTGCGATTTAAATCCAGTAATGCCATAGAAAAGAATTTGTATTATGAAAGAAACTACATAGAGGATTAGTCGTTTTGAGGGGATCCTGACTTTAAACCACATAAAATAGACAAACGTTTTAGTAATCGTCATTGAGGGGAATAAGGAAGGTCTTGAACAAAACAGAAATCCTGGAAGTACATTCATTCTTGCTGTGTTCATCCTTCCCAAGAATGAGAGAGGCATCAATTTCAATCTATTGAAGTTTTGCTTAACCTGATTTTCTAGCACCACTTAGTTACATTTTAATGTTTTCTAGGTTTCTGCATTTGCCCTACATTTTATCTTATCCCAATCTTATCGTAAATTAAATGTATTTTTTATCTCCAGGGATATAGATTCTCCAATAACATTGCTTCAGAATTTTCTTTGTTTAATTCCTATTCTGAAAAATTGCTGTAATCTGTGATTACATCTGTGAGAACAGGAAAAGATGTTTAATTTCTGCTGCATATAATATACTAACATCATCTTTATAAAGAGCCTGATTGTGTGTTCTCCTGCTATATCACCTCCCTCTGTATCCTTCTGTTGTTGTTACGATCCCTGATTCCTGGCAACGGAAGAGGCAGAAGAAGGCGTAGCCCACATTGAATTAGACAACCTATAAGAGCACGTATTCACCACCACACCTCCATCTCATCTTGTACTTAAGCACAGTTTTTCCCTACCTCCTCACTCAGTATTGGTTTTCAGTTTGAGCTATTTTGTTGCCCTACTCCTTATTCCTCTCTGCTACTTTTTGCTTTCGGACTCTTGGTTCTCTCCTTCAACTACAGCTTTTGGATTACGGCTTGGCTTCGGCTACTCTCTCCCTGCTTTAGGATTACTGGCTTCCCCTTTTGGACTTGGTTTTGTTTTGCAGTATAGATCTCCTTCAGGGTTATTTTTTCAGCTTCCGGAAGTGGGTTCATTACTTGGTTTCGGTTTCATTGGCCGAATCCCTAACAGTTGTCTTATTCTCCGAGAGTATAAATCAGTGGTGACAAGCATCTCCTTCTTTTGTTCCCCTGTATGACTTAAAGCTCTCTGACAGAATACCATGAGCCAGTTCCTGTGCATTTGGTTGGTTTTACATTGCATGTAGCCAATCAATAAAACCATTATGAAAACCCAATTCCCTACAAGTTTCAAATACAAAAGGCTGTAATACTCTATCAAATGCTTTTTCTGAACCCAGAATTCTTTTTCATTTCATTTTGTGTTTAAACATACAGTTTAGTCTAGCCTAATAATACCTCCAGCCAAATAGTCAGTTTCTGACTGGAATGATGTCCTCTCAAACATTTTATAATATCTCTGGAATTAAAAAAGTAATTATATAGTATACAGTATACAGTAGAATCCTTAGATTTCTTATATGCCTTACTGTGTCCTCTCACCAGACAGAAACATCCATGACAAAAAAACAAGAAATAATGAAATGAGTAAATCTCTTGACCTTACAGTACCTTTTAAATCCAGTGATCACTGCTGGAGATTGGTTGTGAAAATACACTGATATACTCTCACTTTTGGAGATACTCCATTCCTTTGCCATTGAGTCTCTTCTATATCAGCTGCGCTGGGTCAGCAAGGGGCTGTCCATCCCAGGCTGCCCTGATCTTACTATCCTGGACTCAGATTACACTGATGACTTCATGGTCATGGCTGGGGGAGAGAAGGATGTCGGGCTCTGTGAAAAACCCTAGAGGAATTTTAATTGTTGTCATCACCTGCTCATGGCCCAGCCATGTGTCCTGCTGAGTAGAGCAGAAGACCTCAAACTCACCTTGGTCCTCTCTATTTCTACTGATCACCTGTGGGGTTGACCGGTCCCCACTGCCTCCTTTCCTCCTCAGTCTGCTAGAGGAGTGGTTCTCTCTGTGTGTGTAGAGAGGAGGAGATACAGAGTCTGTCCTGGACTCCACTCTTTCTAATTCAGGGTCATGAGTGAGCTAGATCCTATCCTAGCAAGCAATGTGCCCAACACAGGAGCCTGTAGTGGTTGTCAGTCCATCAGGGGTTCAACAGAGGAAACAAGTGAGAACACAGAGAGAACATACAAACTTCACACAGATATCTCCCCAGGTCTGGAATTGAACCAGGGCCCCAACACTGTGATACAACCATGTTAACCACTGCTCCACTGTGTCTCCCCTCTTAAACAACCCATCAGCTGCAATACTAGAATGGAAATAGAACAGGGCCACTTCTTATTCTTCACCAGCAGACTGGTCTTGTCTTAGCCAGTGTCTCCCAGTTACAACACCTGATGGACATGGACCAGGGCTTCTGGCACTGTGTGCACTGGATGTGAGCTACATTGGGACTGTATTGCCCATGGTGTACAGGCAGATATTCATGTCAGTTTCTCTCTGAGCTACATCTCAGGGGATGCTGTTAATGTAGGGTCACCCCTCTGATGTGCCTCTTGAAAAACATAACAGTGAACCCAAATAATAAACCATATATACCTAAGGATGTGATAGACTGCATCGACTGCAGAAGACTCACTTTTATAAACCAGGATCAAGTGCAACTGAAATTACTGCAAAAGGAGCCTAAACTAAAACTCAGGAATGCAAAGAATGAACACAAGGAGACAATGGAGAGTGACTTTGAAACAGTGAACTCCAGGAGGCTGTGGCAAACAGTAAAAACATGAATTCTTCAAAGAAGAGCTTCCATACAATGGATGAGCTGGCTAAAGCAAATGATCTAACTGACTTATCTGAGATTTGAGACACAGGACTTCTCTGTTGCAGGTGATATTAGATATTAGATACTATTACAGCTGAAAGTAGTGATAGTAGGCTTGTAATAATTCCACAAATGACCACACAATGTTTCAAGCACATATGTGCGAAAAAGGCAGCAGGCCCCGATGGCATCTCTACCCGTCTTTTAACAAATTGTGTGGAGGAATTATCATCAGCATGGTGCCCTGTCTTTCAGAAGTCTGCTGACTCTCACTCTGTTCCAGCGCTGTGGAAAAAAGCAATAATCGTGCCAATACCTAAAAAGCCCTGTCCCTCAGATAATAATGACTACAGGCCGTTAGCACTGACGTCTGTTGTTATGAAATGCTTTGAGAGGATTATGGTATCCACGTTGTCCTCAGAAGTGAACACTGTACTGGATCCATATCAGTTTGCATAGAAACACCGGCGGGGCACCGATGAATCAACAGCATTATGCATTTGGTTCTTAAACACCTAGGGGACCCCAATTCCTATGCTCGGATGCTGTTTGAGTACTTCAGCTCTGCATTTAATATGCCGCATCCCCATCTATTGATAAGCAAGTTGAAGCAAATGTCCGTTAACCATAACATTATAAGATGGTACCATTAATTTTTAACAAATCGTACACAGTATGTCAGGGTTAACAAAACTTTATCGGAGTCACGATCTATAAGCATAGGTGCCCCTCAGGTCTGTATGAGCTCTCCAGTTCCGGTGACACTTTATACAAATGATTGTACAAGGAGTAGTCAAAGCAACTTCATCTTCAAATTCTCAGATGATACAGCTGTGCTTGGCTCAATGCACAGAGGAAGCAGCTCATCTGTATACAGTAGGTCAGAAATCCATAGGTTTGTGCAATGGTGTGACAACAATAGCCTAAATCTGAATGTTAAAAAAACAAAAGAAATAGTTTTTGATCCCAGAGCAGATGGTGATCACTCAGATGTAGTAATCCACAATGAACATATCACTCAGATTGATTCATATGAGTACTTAGGTGTACACATAGACATAACCTGTGCTGGGCTGCTCATGTGGAGAGTGTTTGCTCCAAAGTTCAACAGCACTTATATTTCTTGCGAAGACTAAGTGTTTGGGGTTCGACAGGAAGTAATGCTACTCTTTAAACATGCTGTAATCAAGATTCCCAAATGTAAGTCAAACAGATACAAACATTCCTATAGTCTCGTACTTTAAAGGAACGGTCTCTAGCCACAGCTGATGGGAAAGCTCTGTACAGGCTGTGCATTGATCTCATCTGTCATCTCTCCCTGACACTCACTAGAAACCTGTGTGGGGATACAGCCTGCCTGGGAAACCTGTACAGATTTCTCTGTGACACAGCGGATAAAAATTAATGCGCTACCAAAATACCAGCAATTACAGCCTTCTAACTTCCATTACATGTATGCTCCACTACAAACACATTAACACCAAAAACAAACACAGAACAGCGGCAGCAACAACAAGTTAAATAACATACATCTTAGAAAATAAATCGGTGTGAGCCAGTGGTAGGGGTAGAGTTCAGTAATCTAACAGTTTGTGGGAAGAAACTGTCTCTGAATCTGGACATACTTGCCTTTATGCTCCTATAACACGTACCAGAGGGAAGGTGGAGAAAAGTGAGAAACCAGGATGACTGGTATCCTTAGCCATACTTTCAGCCTTCCTGAGAGCAAACCGCTTCAAAATGTTCACATCTGAACGCCGAGAGTTGGTTATCATTAGACATTCACTACCAGCCGAACCAGAGCGATCCATGTGATAGGTGGAGAATCTGTCAAGGTGAACGGCTGAGTCAGGTGTATTGGGGGTCAGCCAGCTCTCGGCGAGACAGAGAATACAACAATCCCTCTCATGGGTGCCAGCAGCCATATCACTCTGATCGTCTCACAACTGGCAGCCCACTAAAGCTAAGAAGGTGTAAACCTGGTCAGTACCTGGATGAGAGACCTCCTGGGAAAAACTAAGGTTGCTGCTGGAAGAGGTGTTAGTGGGGCCAGCAGGGGTCGCTCACCCTGCAGTCTATGTGTGTCCTAATGCCCCAGTATAGTGACAAGGACACTATACAGTAAACAGGTGCTGTCCTTTGGATGAGATGTAAAACGGAGGTCCTGACTCTCTGTGGTCATTAAAAATCCCAGGGTGTTTCTCGAAAAGAGTAGGGGTGTTACCCCCGTGTCCTGGCCAAATTTCCTGTTGACCCTTACCAATCAAGGCCTCCTAATAAACCCCATCTATGAATTGGCTTCATTACTCTGCTCTCCTCCCCACTGAGAACTGGTATGTGGTAAGCGTTCTGGCACACTATGGCTGCCGTCGCATCATCCAGGTGGGGCTGCACATTGGTGGTGGTGGAGGGGATCCACATTACCTGTAAAGCGCTTTGAATGGAGTGTCCAGAAAAGCACTATGTAGATTTAAGTAATTATTATTATTAGGGAGAAAAGATTGGGGTTAGAGCGCAGGGTCAGCCATTTATAGGGCACCCCTGGAGCAGCTGGGGTTAAGGGCAATGCTCAGGGGCTAAACAGTAGGATTTGTCTGCCAGCCATGGGATACAAACTGGCAACCTTCCAGCCACAGGCACAGATCCTTAACCACAGAGCCACCGCACTGCGCCATATATTGTAATTCAACCAGTTTAAATAAACATATACTGTACTCACTGAACTGGAGGGGGTCCGAGGCTACATGTCCTGAGAGAAAAAAGGTGGAGAATGAGTATCAGGACAGCACTGTGGAGAGATCTGGAGTATACAGATCGGCTAGTGTGTGCAGAGAGGTGAGTTGGAGGAAAAGAGTAGAGATTATCGGGAAAAGAGGAACAGAAAGGACTGGATTGGGATTGGAAAAACGTCTGGAGATGATGTGCAAGGCATCCACATTCATTCTCAAAGAAAACACTCGGGATCTGCGGAGCGCAGTGAAGTGGCAGCAAGTTTCTCGATTGCCGGAGGCTGCGAGTGAACCTGATGATTTACAGCTGAGAACAGTGAACACAGGATACAGATTATTATCACCGGACCGTTTAATTTTTTTTTTTAGTCAGGATTATTTTACTATTTTATTGCGGACAAACCTATATTCTTACTGACTTTATTATTAACAAAACACATTTTAAAAAAAAGTTTGTGAAATTACTACATTTTGGGAATATACTGTGTCATATCGCCTCTTAACCAGCATGCCAATGTTTTTTTTGGTTTAAGAGACTCAGTACATTCCTTTATAATGAACGTTGTTTTTTTTTTTAGTTTCTCTTACAGTTATTTATATATGTTGTTGTGTTTGAGAAATTTCACAACGCAGCGTGGTCTGTATGTGTTTTCAATTTTAAATTACAGAAAGTAAGGAGGATATTTGTTCATTGGGCACACAAGCCTTGTGAAGTCATCTTGTGATCACTGGTAGAATTACTGAAATTTCTGAAAAGCCCAATATAGTCACAAATTGATGGCTGTTTCCGGTGGAGGCACTGCCAAATTCAAAGTTTAATTTTGTTGTGCAATTGACTGAAGCGGGACACAACATCGGTCACATTAAGAACCTAGGTCATCCCATGTATTATATACGGTATGAATTTAATGTTATACCTCTGGTTATGGTTACACTTCTGTGCTGAGAAACAAGCACACTTTCACCTGCTCCTGTCTGACTCCCATGTCTCTAACCTTAGTCTGGCCTTCAGCAGCCCTGCTGTTGTGTTCAGGGTGAGTTATGTCAATAAGAAGAGAATTGTACCCAGTGCACTTTCTGCTGGGCCAGGCCCAACTCCTCTTCTACAAGAGCAGGATAAACACAGTCTCAGGTAGAGGGTCTGTAGAGGGTGAGAGTGTTTGAGGGGTTGATGTAGAGCAGGATCTCTTTTGAATTCCTCTAGTAAAACTGTAGAGATTCTTGTTTGAAGGTATCGGTGTGTTTTGACTATGTTACATGTGAGAGTCTGTGTAGAGAGTCGTTCATGTGAAAAAGTGTGCCGTGTTGTATATTTATGGGAGAGGTGGGGTTTGTTTAGTTTCATGATAATTTTGTATTTCTTTTCCTTTTTAGGGGGTTTAGTACAGTATATAGGGGTAGTATGTATGCTAGTTATTTTTTGATATTATTATTATTATGCATTATTTTTATCATTTTATGTGTTATAAAAAATCTGCTTGTTTTTTTTTCTTCAAATGGTTTATTCTCTTCAAATGGAATTGTTTTTCTCAACATATTGTAAGAGGACCAGGGGAAGGGTCATTTATAACCGATATTTCCGTAACGAAACGCTGGATATACTAGATATAGACCTAGGCAAATGGCCACCAAGGATAACCAGCTAACCCGCTGCTGGAAAAGATCTATGCGGCGAAACAATGAGACACAGGTGAGCTGTGTCAGGAAACGGAATATAAATGCCCCAGAAGCAGTGAGCTGGTGAGGAAGCCGATAAGGTGAAAGCGTTTCGGAGGAAGGAGAGATTTGAGAGTGTGCTGGAAGGAATTTAAGCATAACGGACTATTGG
The DNA here is from genome assembly GCF_040954835.1 of Lepisosteus oculatus. NCBI lineage: Eukaryota > Metazoa > Chordata > Actinopteri > Semionotiformes > Lepisosteidae > Lepisosteus > Lepisosteus oculatus. The sequence continues at coordinate 16,402,915 of NC_090713.1, forward strand.
ATACAGGTTTTGACTAAGACTACGGATTACGGCTTGGATACAGCGCAGAGTAGTGTGGAGATACGGATTTGGGAACTTGGATCGTTTAAGGATACTGGCAACGGATTGCGGAACGGATTTGGGGAGAAATCAGTGTGGTGTGAGTTAGATCTCTTTTACACCTGTTTTCCCCTGGCGACACCACAATTGGTGGAGGATGCGGGCAGCTCCCACTCGGGTTTGAGAGAAAGCAAGTTTTTTTGTGTGTGTGTGGGTTTCGCTTTGCGTGTGTGGAGAAAAACCATGGAACAATTAATACAGCAATTGTCCCAGGCCACTCTCGCCCAATTACAGGCATTAAAAGGACAGCAAGAAGCGCAACGGAAGGCAAATCAAATTCAAAGCAAAACTAACGAACGAATTATAGAGGAGCAAAAATTAGTACGAGCAGAATTGCACAGATTAGGGGAAGAAATCCAGCAGACCCCAGTAACAGGGAGAGACACTGTTCAGGCTGAACAAATTGGGCTACAAAAGATGACAGAACTTGATGATGTGGAGGCTTATTTAACCACATTTGAAAGAACTGCATCTCGAAATGCATGGCCCAAAGAGCAATGGGCCGGGAGAGCAGCGCCTTATTTAATTGGAGAAGCCCAAAAGGCCTATTATGATTTCAAAGAAGAAGATGCAGAGAATTATGAGACTCTGAAAAAGGAGATTTTGGCAAGACTAGGGGTAACCATGGCAATACGAGTTGTCCGGTTACACAATTGGAGATACCAAATGGACAAGCCTACAAGGTCTCAGATGTTTGACCTGGTACATCTGGCAAATAAATGGCTCCAGCCAGAAGAATTAAACCCAGGACAGGTGGTAGAAAGGGTGGTGTTGGATCACTTTGTGAGGAGTCTGCCTGTTCATCTGAAAAGGAAAGTGAGTGATGGGGATCCCCAGACACTAGATCAGGCAGTGGACTTAGTGGATAGACACCATGCCACAGAGGCCTTGATTAGGGAGGAAAAGGGGGACTTTCGAGAAGAGGAGAGAAGAAGCCCCAAGAGTCTGGAAACTGAAATAAAGTATCGGCTGATTAAGTACAATGATTATCGAGGACCTATACAGTTTAAGAAACCCCTTCGGGAAAGATCAGACTCCAGGCCCTGACCATGGAAAGAAACCCGACGATGTTTTAATTGTCAGGAAGAAGGGCACTTAGCCAGCCATTGCCCCGGCCTGTCCGAACCCATGCAGGTAGACCCCAGAGATGAAGCCAAGTGTAACTACCTTACAGCACGGGTCCCAACCTGCGAGGATCCCCATCTTACGAAAATCGAGATAGGGAGAGAACCTGTCGAGGCCTTGTTGGACTCCGGCAGTACTGTGACCCTGGTGACCCCTACAATACTTCCTGGAGAACTGGAGATCCGGGGAAAGAGGGGATACCCATTACTGCCATTCAAGGGGATACCAAAGTCTATCCGACGGTAGAAATTAGCATCTCTACGGAACAGGGGAGCTACCGTTCAACTGTCAGAGTGGTTGAGCAGTTGCCTTACCCTGTGGTACTGGGACGAGACTGTCCCCACTTCCTCCAAATTTGGAACACTGTGCAAACAGCTAGGTGAAGACCAATTCCCTGTCCAGAAGACCGAGGTGACACCCCTACTGATGCTCCAGATGAGACAGACCCACAAGAAGAGGAGCTGGATTTGGAGATGAATTCGTAAATTTGGATTTTCCGGACTTCGAGCCACCCGAACATCGTGGTAGGTTTGGGACGGCCCAATTAGAAGATGGAAATTTGAAGCATGCGTGGGGACATGTTAGGAAAATCGATGGGAAGTGGTGTACTGATCCTAGTACATTGAGTTACCCCTATTTCATGATAAAAAATAATCTCCTCTATCAGGTGCAGCAGAAGGGACAGGAAGAAGTGGAACAACTCCTGATTCCCCAGGCCTACCAGATGAAGCTCCTTAACTTGGTCCATAGCCATCTCCTGGGTGGACACCTGGGGGTGAAGAAGACGTCAGAGAGACTACTCTCTAGGTTCTTTTGACCAGGGATCTATAAGGCCATTGAGAAGTATTGTCGAGAATGCCCAGAGTGTCAGAAAACTGCTCCACAACCTTATTATAGAAACCCTTTGATTCCCCTCTCAATTATTGAAACCCCCTTTGAACGGATTGGGATGGATTTGGTGGGGCCCCTGATCCGAACCACCAAAGATCACCAGTATATTTTAGTGATAGTGGACTATGCTACAAGGTACCCCGAAGCCATTCCGTTGAGAGCTGCCACAGCCAAAAATATAGCTAGGGAGTTAGTACAACTGTTTGCTCGGGTCGGAATTCCTAAAGAGATCTTAACTGATCAAGAAACTCCTTTCATGTCTAAAGTCATGCGAGACTTATGTAAGCTACTGGGAATACACCAGATTCGAACCTCTGTCTATCACCCTCAAACCGATGGGCTAGTCGAACATTTTAATAAGACCCTGAAAAGCATGCTGAAGAAGACTATGCAAAAGGATGGGAAAAATTGGGATCTCATGTTCGCGGTACGAGAAGTGCCACAGGCCTTGACCGGGTTTTCTCCATTTGAATTGCTATACTCTCAAAAACCACAGGGCCTATTAGACGTGGTCAAGGAATCTTGGGAACACCAACCCTCACCTTTACAGACCATCATCGAACATGTGGAACAAATGAGAGAAAGAATAAACGTTATTGTTCCCATTGTGAAAGAAAACCTGGAAAAAGCACAGGCCCAACAGAAACAAGTTTATAATAGGGGAGCTATTGCGAGAGAATTTCAACCAGGTGATAAAGTACTGGTATTAGTTCCGACCCCCGAATGTAAATTCTTGGCCTCCTGGCAGGGTCCTTATGAGGTGGTGGAAAAGATGGGACCGGTCAACTATAAGGTCAAGCAGCATGACCGAAGACAGCAGCATCAAATCTACCACATCAATTTATTGAAGAAATGGCATGGGACTGAAGTTCTGCTCACCCACTTCTCCCCTGACCCGTTGGAAGAAGAAACGGGAGCTGTAGCCATGGGAGACCTGGCTCCGGCTCAGAAACAGGAACTACAAGAATTACTGTCCCAAAACAAAGATGTTTTTTCCCAGACACCTGGTCGAACCCATCTTATATGATATAAGATTACCACGGAACCAGGGAAGAAGGTAAGACTACCCCCATATCGAGTACCTGGAGCTAAAAGGAAATTGATTAAAGAAGAGGTGGAAAAGATGCTAGAAATGGGAATAATAGAAGAATCCCATAGCGAGTGGGCGAGCACGATAGTTCTGATCCCCAAGCCGGATGGAACTGTTTGATTTTGTAACAATTTCAAAGGGTTAAATGAGATCTCGCTGTTTGATGCATACCCCGTGCCCCGTATTGATGAACTAATTGACCGATTACGCAACGCCTGATACATCAGTACCCTTGATCTTACGAAGGGATATTGGCAAGTGCCGCTGGCTGAGGAAGACAAAGCGAAGACTGCTTTTGCCACCCCTAAGGGGCTATATCAGTATAGGGTCCTACCCTTCGGTTTGCATGGCGCTCCCGCAACATTCCAAAGACTAATGGACAGAATACTGAGACTATATCGGGATTTTGCAGCTGCCTACTTGGATGACGTTGTGATCCATAGCATGACATGGGAACAACATCTACAACACCTGGAAGCAGTGACTGGAGCTTTGCGAGCAGCAGGACCCAAATAAATGTTTTCTGGGGGCTCGGGAAGCCAATTATCTTGGTTATACGATTGGGAGAGGATTGGTCATGCCCCAAGAGAAGAAGGTGCAGTTAATTAAAAACTGGTCCAAACCTGCTACAAAGAAGCAAATCCGAACATTTTTGGGACTTGCGAGTTATTATCAACGTTTCATTCCAGGGTTTGCCTCCATTGCCGCACCTTTGCACGATTTAACAAAGACGAGTTCTCCGGAAAAAATAAAATGGACCGACTTGGAAGAGAGGGCCTTTCAAGACTTAAAAACATCTCTCTCTCTTCTCAGCCCGTCTTACAGGGACCGGATTTCAATAAACCTTTCATGGTACAAACTGATGCTTCTGACACTGGAATTGGAGCCATACTCTCGGAAGAAATTGATGGACAGGAGCTACCTATTCTATATATTAGTTGCAAGTTAAATCCTGCTGAAAAACACTATTCTACCATAGAGAAAGAATGTCTAGCCATTTAATGGGCCCTGGACTATTTGAGGTATTATTTATTAGGAAGACGGTTTATATTGTACACAGATCATTCACCATTAACCTGGATGTTACAAAATATGGATAAAAATGATTGAATTACACGATGGGGACTTAGTCTTCAAAGGTTTCAATTCCAAACGGTATATAGACCCGGAAGGAAACAAGGGAATGTAGACGCCCTCTCCCGAATGCACTGTTTATTTTTTTCTAGATCGCCCGAGGACGGGGCTGATCTCAGGGGGAGGGAATGTAAGAGGACCAGGAGAAGGGTCATTTATAAACGATATTTCCATAACAAAACGCTGGATATACTAGATATAGACCTAGGCAAGATGGCCACCAAGGATAACCAGCTGACCTGCTGCTGGAAAAGATCTATGCGGCGAAACAATGAGACACAGGTGAGCTGCGTCAGGAAACGGAATATAAATGCCCCAGAAGCAGCTAGCCGGTGTGGAAGCCGATAAGGTGAAAGCGTTTAGAAAGAAGGAGAGATTTAGGAGTGTTCCTGAACGAATTTAAGAATAACGGACTATTGGATACAGGTTTTGACTAAGATTACGGATTATGGCTTGGATACGGCGCAGAGTAGTGTGGACATACGGATTTGGGAACTTGGATCGTTTAAGGATACTGGCAACGGATTGCGGAACGGATTTGGGGAGACATATGGACGAAGAACACAGAAGATCAGTGTGGTGTGAGTTAGATCTCTTTTACACCTATTTTCCCCTGGCGACACCACAATATCTACAAATAACAATAAAAAGTCTCCAGTTGACTTACTCTAGTGTTGCTAATTTACATTTAATTAATAAACCATTTGAAGAAAAAACAACAACCAATGTTATAACTATACGATGTAATAATACATGTACAGCAATTTTTATTATATTTAAAAGTCAAAGTCTTCCTGTTTCCCTTTTCATTGTAGCTCCATGTGTCTCCCTGTTTCCCACTGTCTCCCTTCCTGACAGTTTCTTCTCATCTTTCTTCTTCCTTCTGGAACCCAAATTGTGAAGCAGCTGTTGTCATCATCATTCTCATCCATGGACACTCTGAGATGGATAACTACATTATGCTGTATATTACTGCTGAGCTGGGTGTTGTAGTGAAGACTTGGACAGAAAGATGTGGATGAGCTGTGCAGATGTTCAGCTGTGCTCCTGTCTTTTTGTCTACAGGATGGTGAGATGTGAACTAACAGAGAGATGTTGTGGAGATCTGGCCTCTGTTCTTCAGTCTCAACACTCCAGTCTGAGAGAGCTGGATCTGAGTGACAATAACCTGGGGGATTCAGGAGTGAAACTGCTGTCTGCAGCTCTGAGGAATCCCAACTGTAAATTAACAACACTGGGGTAAGTGAACACTTGTGATTTCTTTTTATTTTATTGTTTTATTTAGGTATGCTGAGACACAGAATATTGCCTTTTTCGCATGCATCCACACCTAGGAATTACAAAACAAAAAATAAGCCAGGCATATACAAAGACAAAAAACTGCTAAGCAATTTTATTTAAGTTCTTCTTTGTGACTATTGTTATTTGTTAATATCTCATTATTGAGAGATTCAATATGCAATCTTTCCTATTTTGCCCGTCTTTTTTACACACAGCTGTATATGTAGTTTTTGGTTTAAAATTCTGTGGGTAATATTCTCCATGAGATTTAAATCATAGAGTCCTTCTTCATTTGAACATAAGGTCTGTCCAGTTTTGGCCAGTTTCTAGTGATTTATTTCATGGCTGCAGTTCTGACAGTTCTAAACAGGTATCTTTCTGCCTCTGAAGGCAGCTCATCTGGTGTTTGTCCCAGAAGAAAAAGGACTCCAAATAAGGATTGTTGTATATTTCTTCAAGATTTTGAAGACTGGGCCAACCCAAATTTCTCATTTGTATCTTACTCTTAACTCTTGTATTCCTACTGTACTTTCTAATATTCTATATACATCTGAAAGGAAGTGAGTTAGGTATGCAAACTTTATCAATATGTTAACCTCTTATTTTAGTCTCATTTAATTCTTCTCAGCTTTGAATTTCCCCAGTGTTTTCTCCTCTCTCTGTGTGCTTTAACCTTGCCTGTTTGACCACGTCTTGCACTGATCCCTGTGCACTGAACCCTACATGTTAAACGACTCTGCCTGGTGCTTTAATCAGTTCCTCTCAGCTCAACCCCTGCCTTTTCGATTGCGTCTCTAGTTTCACTTTCTCCTGCCTGCCCTGCTTGTGTCCAGCAGAGCCTGCACCTGGATTCAGTCTCCAGGTTACTGCTTCCTTCGGCTCATTGCAGGAGATATCACACCGGGGCCCTGAGTTCAATTCCAGACCTGGGGTGCTATCTGTGTGGAGTTTGTATATTCTCCCCATGTTTGTGTGGTTTCTCCCACAGTCCACAAATGTGCTGGCAGGTTAATAGGCTTCTGGAAAAACTGGCACTCGTGTGAGTGTGTGCCCTTTGATAGACTGGCGTCCTGTCCAGGGTTCAATCCTATTGTTTATAAATATTTTTTTAAAAAATAATTGTCTATTGAAAGTGATGTTAATGGTTTTCAAATGCTACCCATTTTACCCACTGTTTGATTAATGGTATCGAATGCTGAGCTGAAATCCCAAAAATGGATGTGGGCATAGGCATAGGAATTTGTCTTCTCCAAATGCTGAAGTATACAACGGAGAGCCTGGCTAACAGCTTGTATAGACCTGTTGGCCCTGTAGATAAACTGGTGAGGATCCAGCAGAGGAGATGTACAGTGCTTGAGGTGCTTAAGCACGAGACACTCAAAGGCTTTCATAGCCACTGAAGTCAGAGCAACTGGTCTGTAGTCGTTGAGGCGAGATATTTTTGAAGGGGTATTATAGGAACAGGTATTATTGTGGATATTTTAAAACTGCGAGGAACTCTCTGCTGAAGCAGTGAAGTATTATAAATGTTGGTAAACACAGGAGCCAGTTGATCAGCACAATAGCTAAGGGCTGCAGCTGATAAATTGTCTGGGCCTCTGGCTTTCCTTTTATTTTGTTTTATAAGATTGCTCTTACTTTGTTGGTTGGGATGGAGAAAGGAGGAGGCAAAGGGGTAGATGAAAATGAAGATAATGAGGAGGCCTTCACATCAGGTTTTTCAAAGCAAGCATAAAACTGTTTGACTTTATCTAGAAAACTGGGGTCGTCATCCAGTAAGGTGACGGAGTTTTATTCCTTGTAGTTGGTCATTTCCTGAATTTTTCTCCAAACTGTTCTTGAGTTATTGTCAGAAAATTGTTCCTCTAGTTTTTTATTGTAGTTGCTCTTAGCTTTCCTCACTGCAGAGCGCAGTTCATATAGATATATTCAGGTCTGTCGCCCTTAAATAAAGCCTTGTTCTTCTTACGGCGTACTGTAGGTCTTGCAATTCTTTTTAGAACCACGGTTTCTTGTTACAGTATGTCTTGAAAGTTTTTGTAGGAATGCATACCTCTTCGCAGAAACTTACATAGGATGTAACAATATCAGTGTATTCATCCAAAGAGGCACAAGCAGAGTTAAATACATTCCAATCTTTACATTCAAAACACCTTCTCAGGCTTTCTATAGCTTCTGCAGACCAGACCTTCACTGTTTTAACTTTTGATTTGATATTTTTTCATTTTTGTTTATAAGCCGCGATAAGCAAAATGATTGCGTGATCTGAATTTCGAAGCGGTGCTTTAAAATAGGTGCGATAGACTGGGCCCTGTCACGCCCTCTGCAGCCAGAGGGCGCTCCCACTCTGTCCTGTCCCTAGATTCCTGTGCTTTGCTCCTTCCGGTGTATCTCTCTCCCTGGGGCTATATATTTCCGGGTCTCTTACTCTGCTTCTCTCAGCTTTGACGTTCGGATGTCCTGAAACGCGCCTAGCATCCAGGTCGCCCCACGTCCGCTGCCTGAGGGCTTTGGTTTCTATTCGACTCCTGAACTGCTGAGTCCGGGCTTTTTCCCCGTTCTGTCGCTATGCATATGGGTCTTTTTCTGCTCTCCTTCCTCTCCATTGTTTGTCCTTTCTGACATCCGTGACAGGCCAAGGTGCAGTAGCAGTGACCTTGTATTCTATTAGCTCTGGTAGGACAGTTAACTTGCTTTTTACACCTAATATAACTCAAAGCACAATGAAAATAAATAAATTCTGCAATTTAAATCCAGAAAAAAACTAAAGAAAGGAATAGTCATTTTGAGGGGTTGAGAGAAATACCATGGGACCCTGACTAACCACATAAAATAGATGTTTTAGTAATGGTCATTGAGGGGCATAAGGAAGGTCTGGAACAAGACAGAATTAATGGAAGTACCTTCATTCTTGCTGTCTTCATCCTTCCCAACAATGACAGAGGCATCAGTTTCCATCCATTGAAGTCTTTCTTAACCTGATTTTATAGCACCTTAGTTACATTTTAATGTTTTCTAGGTTTTGGGTATTGCAGTTGATAAACATTTTATCTGATCCTAATTCTATCGTAAATTATATTTTTATTTCCAGGGATAAAGCCTTTTAAATACAAAAGGCTTTAATATCTTGTCAAATGCTTTTTGTGGACCCAGAATTTTTCATTTTAGTTTTCAGTTTTTGTGTTTTAAAGATACAGTTTAGTGTAGCCTGATAAGACCTCCAGCCAAATAGTAAATTTCCACCTGGAATGATGTCCTCTCAAACATTTAATATTATGTCTGGAATTAAAAAAAAGTGATTATATAGTAGACGTATACAGTTTACAGTAGAATCCTTAGATTTCTTATGTCTTACTGTGTCCTCTCACCAGATGGAAATATCCAGGACAACAAAACAAAAAATAAGAAATAAAGAAATCCAGCGATCACTGTTGGAGATTGGTTGTGAAAATACCCTGATGTACTCTGTTACTTTTTGAAGATACTCCACTCCTTTGCCATTCAGCCTCTTTTATATCAGCTGCACTGGGTCAGCAAGGGGCTGTCCATCCTGGGCTGCCCTGATCCTACTATCCAGGACTCAGAGTACACTGATGACTTCATGGTCATGGCTGGGGGAGAGCAGGATGTCAGGGCTCTGTAAAAAAATCCCTAGAGGACTTTTAAGTGTTGTCATCAACTGCTCATGGCCCAGTCTTGTGTCCTGCTGAAACAAGCAGGAGACCTCAGACTCTCCCTGGTCCTCTTTCTACTGGACACCTGTGGGTTTGACTGGTCCCCACTGCCTCCTTTCCTCTTCAATCTGCTAGAGGAGTGGAGCTGTCTGTGTGTGTGGAGAGAGGAGGAGACACTCAGTCTGTCCTGGACTCCACAGTTTCTAATTCAGGGTCATGAGTGAGGCAGAGCCTATCCTAGCAAGCAATGGGCCCAACACAGGACCCTGTACTGGTTGTCAGTCCATCAGGGGTCGACAGTGGAAACCTGTGTGAACACAGAGAGAACATGCTGTACAGACTCCAAGTAGACAGCTCCATAGGTCTGGAATTGAACCACTGCCCTGGCACTGTGATACAGCCATGTTAATCACTGCTCCACTGTGTCTCCCCTCTTAACAACCCATCAGCCACAATACTAAAATGGAGACAGAACTGGATCACTTCTTGTTCTTCACCAGCAGACAGGTCTGAGCCAGTGTCCCCCAGGGGTGGACCTGGGCTGTTGGCACTGTGTGGACTGGATGTGAGCTAATTTGGGACTGTATTCACTGCGGTGTACAGGCAGATATTCATGCCAGATTCTGTCTGACTACATCTCAGGGGATGCTGTTAATGAAGGGTCATCCCCCTGATGTGCTCCCTGTTTCCTCTGGCCTGCTGTGACCTGAAATAGTCTCATACTTTAGAGGAACACAGCTGTACACAGCTGTGGGGAAAGCTCTGTACAGGCTGTGCACCAATCTCAGCTGTCATCTCTCCCTGACACTCCCTGGAAACTTGTGTGGGGATAGAGCTTGTCTGGGAAAGCCTATACAGATTTCTATCTGTGACACAGTGGATAAAAATGAATGCCCTACCGCTGGTCACCACTAGAGGGTCTATGACACCAGCAATTACAGCCTTTGAACTTTCATCCCTGTGTGTAAAATGCTGTGCGTAAAACATTTTTTATCTCATCTGAAACACTGATGTCTCTAATTGAGAGCCCCGTATTAAAAGTTTACGCGGTTGACTAAATTGTCCGTCATAGAACCGTGCCGAAAGCTTAATAGCTTTAATAAAAGCTTAATATTAATAGCTTAATAACTTTTCTCTCTCTAACTTCAGTTTTTGTTCTTATCTCATCAGAGCTTTATCGGTCATTTCTAAAATATTTAAACTAATATTTCACCCACGTATTGATGTCTTCTTCAGAGATATCAGACAGTAAGCCGGTGGACTCCGCTCTCCCAAAAACCCACCCTGTTAATCTTTTTTTTTGTTGTTGTTTTAGTAGTGTATGTGAATATAATATTAATGTAAATATACTGAGATGAAATGCAAGTTATACTGTAGTTCAGCCGGGTTAAATAAACATGTCCTCTGCTCATTGAAATGGAGGGGGTCCGAGGCTACCTGTCCTGAGAGAAAAAAACGCTGGAGAGTGAGAATCAGGACAGCACTGTGGAGAGATCCGGAGTATACAGATCGGCTAGTGAGCTCATAGGGGTGAGTTTACATTTAATGAACTGGAGGAAAAGAGGAGAGATTATCGGGAAAAGAAAGAAACAGAACGGACTGGATTGGGATTGGAAAAACGTCTGGAGAGGTTGAACATCATGCAAGCCATCCACATTCATTCTCAAAAAAACTCGGGATATGCAGAGCGCAGTGAAGAGGCAGCAAGTTTCTCGATCATCAGAGGCTGCGAGTAAACCTGATTGATTTACAGCTGAGAACAGTGCGCACAGGATAAAGATTATTCTTGCTTGATTTATTGTAGTCAGAACTCAATATCTGAAAAAAAGTTAGTGAAATAACTAGATTTTTGGAATTCATAATTTCTCCTTTAGACAAGTGCGCCAATGATTTTTTTTCTTTTGGTTTAAGAGACTTGGTCTTCTTCTTCTTCTTCTTCTTTTTCACAGCCTTAGTCCCAGACTGTCCTGGGGTCAGCTGCTTTGGTTGCTCTTCTCCATTTGTCTCTGTCGAGCACATCTTCCTCAATCACTTCACATACCTCCATATCTTTTCTCACCCAATCTATCCATCTCTTTCTAGGCCTGCCTCTTCCTCTGTTACCTTCCACCTCAAATTCCATTACCCTCTTTGTTACTTCCTCAACGTCCCTCCTCATGATATGTCCATACCACCGTAACCTCGCCTCTCGCATCTTCTCAACCACATCCACCACCCTACATCGTCTACGGATTTCTTCATTTCTGATCTTATCCTTCATTGAAATCTGCAGAATCCATCTCAACATCCTCATTTCAGTTCTTCTCATCAAGTTCTCTTCCCTCTTTCCAACTGCCAAGCATTCAGCTCCATATAGTAGTACAGGTCTAATCACAGTCTTGTACATTTTGCACTTTAACTTTCTGGGAATTTTCCTGTCACAGATTATTCCAGTTTTTTCTCTCCACTTGTTCCATCCAGCTTTCACTCTTTGTTTTACAGCATCCAGTGTTTCTCCTCCCTTTACCAGCTTTGATCCAAGGTATTTAAAGTCATCAACTTGTTTCAGTTTTCCTCCATTTGTCTCCTCAACATTGGTCATAGTATCTCCTCTTCTCTCCATTACCATTATTTCAGATTTTTCTGCATTCATTTTCAGTCCACCCTTTTCCAGACTCCTCTGCCATTTGAACACTTTCTCCTGTAGTTCTACTTCTGAGTCTGCCATCAGTGCCACATCATCAGCAAAGATATGTTCCCAAGGCACTTCTGTTCTTACCTCCTCTGTCAGTGTGTCAATAATGTTTATGAAAAGGAAAGGACTTAGTGCTGATCCTTGGTGTACTCCAACTGTGATTTCAAACTCTTTTGTCTCTCCCTGTTGTGTTATCATCTTCGTAGTTGCATCTCTATAGGTTGCTTGAACTAACTTCACCATGCTTTCTGGTACTCCTTTCTTCCTCAAGCACCAATACACCACCTCTCTGGGCACACGGTCATATGCCTTCTCCAAGTCCAGAAAGGCCACATACAGATTTTTCCCTTTCTCTAGTGTCTTCTCCTGTAACTGTCTCATCACAAAAATGGCATCTGTTGTGCTTTTCCCCGCTGAGAATCCAAATTGTGAGTTGTGGATCCTGATTATCTTCCTGAGTCTCTTGTCCAGAATTTTTTCCAGGATTTTCAATCCATGTTCCAGAAGTTTTATTCCTCTATAGTTTTTACACTCCATTGGGTCTCTCCTTGTAGATGGTAACCATACTGCTTTTTGTCCATTCTTCTGGAATTCTCTCTTCCTTTGCAATATTATTTAGCAATTTAGTCAGCCACTGAATCCCCTCTTCATCGAGGTTCTTAAAGTGTTCTGCTGCTATTCCTGATGGTCCAGTTGCTTTGCCCACTTTCATCTCTTTGATAGCTTCTGTCACTTCCTTTACTGAAATTTCTTGGATTGGTCCACACACTACGTCTGCCTCCACTAGGTTCTCCCTCTCATTTTCTACATTTAACAGATTTTTGAAGTACTCCAGCCATCTTTGCTTGATCTGTTCTTCTTTAATCAAGACTCTGCCTTCTCCATCCTTGAGTACCGCCACCCGGATAATATCTTTTTTCTGTCTCGCTCTATGTTTAGCAATCTTGTAGATTTGGTCCTCTCCTTCTTTTGTTTCAAGTTTCTCATACCATTCTTTCCAGGCTCTTTCCTTTGCTTTTGCTACACTTCTTTTTGCTACCTTCTTTAGTCGTTTAAGAGACTGTAGAGGAGGAGAGTGTTTGAGGGGTTGGTGAAGAGTAGGATCTCACTAGAATTCTTCTAGTCGGCTGGGCAAACTTTCAAGGTGAAAATTCTTAAATGAGGAGGGTACCTTTAAAGCGGAGACGATGGCTCCAAAAGTTTTTGGTGCTTCCTCTCTTTAAAGCCCTACCCAATTACAAAGACAGTATGCACAGTTAAAATTCAAACTGAACTACGAACTAAATGGTGGTGCTTGTGATCTTTGAGTTTAACCAACAAAGCAGAGCAAAAAATCAGTCACATTACTTTGGGCCTGAGTTTGGAAAGCTTAACCTATCAGCAACAAAGTGAAATTTACACGATATGGTACCTCAAACTGTCAGTTACAAGACTCTGTAAGTCACTTACGCCACTCCTATTTGGATTTTTAGTTATGGAGGCAGGAAGATGACCCACCTTCTCTCTGGCTGCCTGACTTGTTGCCATCATTAGCCATCCCGTGTCCGAATCACAGCGAGTGAGAGAGAGTAAGGAGAAACACAGACAGAAAAAAAGTGAATCCCAGTTACAATACAAATATATCTTTGTGGTAAGGGGGAGTAAAACATAATTATTTATTGCTAGTAATTAGTGTAAGATTTATTGTTGAAATTTGAGCCTAAATATAAAGTTAAAATCTCGACAAACAGGGTTATGTTGGAAATGCACAATTTGTCTGGAAATATAAATAGAAAATAAATGCTTTTTGACATCTTAAATCAGTATCAATCAAGAAATCAGTATCGATCTCCAAAACAAACAAGAAAAAGAGCATTTTTTACTTTGAGGAATTACTTTGTGTTTATATAGAATAAGTCAGTGGTTCTCAAACTTTTTGGACCAAGTACCAGCCCTGATCAAACCTAAGCATCCATGTACCACTTACAAGTCATCTTCTCATAGGAACCACACAAAATATCAATGACCAACATGAGCACGTGCACTCACACTCACATACACATATAATACAAATAGCACTGAGCACTTACCACTTCAGTGAGAGGGGTGAGCCTGTTTAATCGAGCAAAGCAGATGTGAATTCATTGGTCGAGTCTTCATACAATTCACAACAGAGTCTAACAGATTTTAAATCCCTTTAGGCATTTTCTTGACTGCCAAGACCTTGCAGTGGATGATGCAGTGCATCCACTTCATATCTAGAGCAACCTCTTTCTCTAATTCGTGCAACTACAACTCTGTGTCTGCCTGTTATCACTCTAAAACCATCTGTACAAAGATGACCAGACATAGTGCAGAAGAGCTTCCAAAAAATCACAGAAAGCTGTGTATTACAAAGTACATTGAACCTGAAGCAGATTTGGCAGAGAGTGAGGGGCTTGAATAATCAGGTGCATTTCTGGCAGGTTGAGAATGAAGGTTTGATGGGATAAAGAGTCAGAAAATTTAACACACATGAAAAGCAGTAATTTTATCAGAAAGCATTACAGTATATGAATTTGTAGCAAACATGATTTCATGGAAGGCTTCTTAAATAGTTGAGCATTCAGGTAGATTGCGAGGGGAAACGATTTGTAAATGTATTGTGTTAAAGCAAGTCAGGTTTTTTTGCAACACATAAAATACATTTTTCCAAGAAAGTAATTTCGCCTATCACTAATGGAACCACTAAATAAAGACATAAATATAGAAATCTTAAAATGTTTTATTCAATGTTGGTAGCAGGATGAATTCAGTGTATATTTTGTCACTGTGTTGGTGGAAGATGGTAACAGCGAAAACAGGTATTTAGAAATTACTAATTTCAAGAAGAAGATTATAATTATAAATATAACAGGATAGGGAAAGCACAGAAAATATGTACAGTTAGATTGTTCAGATCAGTATGCAAAGCCATTTAGTAAAAAGGGTGTGAGAAGAGTGACAAACCAGTATAGTTTAGATCTTTTTTTCTTAACCAGGGAAAATCTGATCATGTTTCTCTATAACAATAATAATAAACTTTATTTTATGTGGTACATATCCAAGCATCTCAAAACAATATAGCAGGTGTAAAAACAGTTATAAGGACCACAAATTACAAAGTAAATACATATAAGAAAGACAAGCAGTTAGAAGTGCTACCGAAGTTAGAAAATAAAGAAGATACAGACACTAAAAAAAACAGCCTTTCTAAAAAGAGAGGTTTTGAGTTTAGATTTCAATGCACTCAGGGTGGGTGACTCTGATATCACTGGGGATACAAATCCAGATCTCTGGGGTGCAGCTAGAGAACACCCTGTCACCCACAGAATGTAGATGTTCTTGAGTACAGCTAGAAGACCAGAGTCAGACGAGTGAAGGTTGCAAGGTGGGGAGTAGACAGATAATAAGCCAGACAGGTACTGAATGAGGATGAGGATTTTGAAGTTTACTCAAAACCTGATAGGAACCCAGTGCAAGGACTTGAAGATAGGCGTAATGCAACCCGATCAGGATTCTGACTGTCAAATTCTGAACATATTGGAGATTGCTCAGTGTGGATTTAATTACCCCAGTGAACAGGAATGTGCAGTCATCAATTCTAGAAAAAGAAGCCCTTCTGGTTTTTCTAGTTCCCTTTAAAAGAAACTGAATCAGTGTGATGTTCCACAATGCACCTTTTTTTAAATATTTAAATATGATGTTTGTGATTTAAACCAATTAATACAAGCAGTTTTTGAAGATTTAAGTTAGGCTGAGTTATTGCAGGGTGCAAAGCATAGGAGTTATTTGCAGGCTACTAACAGCATGTCTGAAGAGCTTTTGCAAAAAAAAACAACATATGCAAAATAACAACATACAGGTATATTGAAAATGAATGCAAGGTATAGGGATATTCAAGGTATGGTTAGAGATGCCAGGTTGCAGACACTGAAGGAGAAGGATGGAAAGGTTGAAAAAAGCAAAGGAAAACAGACAAACGATCTACTAGCGGTAGAGTTAAGAAAGTAAGAGAAACCTTGAACAGTGAAAAATAAAGAAATGAACAACAGAGAAGCTGGAATGTGGACCTGAAACTTCCTGTAGTTACAATATAGTTGAAATGAAGAATGAAGAGGAGTTGGGACAGGGATGAAAATTACAATGGGGTTTTCAGTTTCTCAAAGTAGTAGAAAAGGTTTAATCTAGAATAACTGAAAGAGTTATCTGCAGGCTGCAAAAAAGGGGCAGGTACAGTAAAATTAGACAAAGATTGTTTGGTACCATGTAGTAGATAAACAGACACAGGTTAAAAGTAAGTTCTCATGAAGCATGTTAAGACTAGAGATGTAGGTAGGAGAAAGATAATTTGGGGAAAGTTGATGAATACAGTGATAACAAGGACACTTCCTTAGAGGGAAAGGCATGCTTTTGACAAATGGACAGGGGATGTTACAGACTGCAGAGGAAGATGATAAAGTTTACAGATTCACTGAATATCCACTGTTGAATGTTTACATAGATACTGAAATGAGGATTGTATTTTAGATTTTGTGAAATTGCTAGCATTCAACTGTGTGTTGGATGCACATACAGTACAGTACATTTTAGGAATGGGCAAACGTAGCTGATGCTGATCCAGAGCCAGCATTTGAAGATATTTATATTTAGAGGCAATTTGTTTAAATACAGACTAGTTATGGATACTGATGTGCCAGAGAAGTGGAAAAGCTGTTTTTGTTAAGTTAGAATAAAACATTTTATCCTCAGTGAGATCCTGCCATCTCATAGTGGGTTTAATCACTGTGTATAGTTACACAATTCCTTTAGTTCCATCCATTTTCAAATCTCTTTATCCAGTACAGGGGAGCTGGAGCCTATCCCAGCAAGCAACAGACGCAAGGCAGAATACACCCAGAATACATCACAGGGCAGACAAACACACTCACACCAAGGCCAGTATTCCCATAAGCCAATTAACCTACTAGTATTTTATTACCTGTAGAGTACCTGGAGAAAACCCACATGAACCCAGAGAGAACATGCAAACTCCACACATATTGTACCCCAGGAATTGAACCTGGGGCCCCAGCACTGCAGGATAGCAATGCTAACCACTGTGCCACCATTAGAAATGGATGGGTAGCTTAGTTTTTTTTCTAGTTCGCAGATTTGCAGATTTCCACTGTGCCACCATTAGAAATGGATGGATAGCTTAGTTACTGTATCTTTCTAGTTTCTAGTAATTTTGAAAGCCACTGAGACAATAGGTGCAACTGTTGTATTGTACAGTATGTTGTAAAAACTTACTAAACGCATGCTGAACACTGTGTCACCCTATTCCTTAGATAATACATTTAATTGTTGTAAACAGTTAAGATTGTTATTAATTGTTGCTATCAAAATATTATAAAATATATTTTACCCAAATTTTTCTTTACTAATTTTGTATTTTACTTATTTTCCAATACTCAGATTTAACATACATTCTAACAATGACGTGTCAAATGCTGAACTAAGTGAGACATAATATTCAGAAATACAATCAAGAATAGTTTTGTGGTATTTGTTTTGATGATACGTTGCAAAAATTGATAAAAACCTAAAGGCGATTAAAATCTATAATCTTTCCACATGTAGTGTCATTAGGAAGTACAATAAGCTCCTGCTTTGTTTAACAATGCTTTAAAAAATAAATATAATTAGTGAGAAAGTAGCTATCTTTAATGATAATTAAAGGACATAAAAGTCAAAGGAAATGATTTACGTTGCTTAATTTTAAAACTAAGTTATAAAGGAAGACGCGATCTGTGCCATAAGCGTTCCAGGCTGCAGACGGCTCATTCTGTATTACAGAGCTCCGCGCCTCCTCCCTCTCTCAGTGCCGCCGCTTCGCTGACGCAGCGCAGTGGCTTGGGAAATAGTTTCCCAGCCTCTGATTGGGGAAAAAAAAAACACTGATCTGCTTCATACCATAGGAAGATAGTAGAATATGTTTTTTTTTACTTTGTGTTTATGGAATTCAAGTGTTTAAAACATTTTATTAAAAAGTAACTTACAGTTTACAGTTTCCAAGCTGATCACAAGGAAGAAAAATAACCGTTTATGAGCGCATAAAAGTGTTTTTTTAACTAAACCCATTTTTTTTTAGCTTTAAAAGTCAGAAAATTCCTAAATTAAGCAGGGACACGTCATTGTTTCTTATTTTTTATTTTTTTTAATAAAAAAAAATCAGTTGCCCATCGTGTCTCCAGTTAAACTAGAGATTCTTGTTTGAAGGTGTTGGTGTGTTTTGACCATGTTACGTGTCAGAGTTCTGTACTGTATGTGTAGAGTCTTTCATGTGTGAAAGGTGTGCAGTGTTGTATATTTTAGGAGGGATGGGGTTTGTTTAGTTTCATTATCATTTTCTTTTTTCTTTTTAGTGGGATTCATATAGTATATAGGGGTTGTGTGTGTGTGTATGCTGTTTACTTCTTCACATTATTAGTGTTTATTATTTTTATTTTGTGTTGTTATGCTTAAAACCCTTTTTGTTTTTCTTTCTTCAAATGTGAATGTTGTTTTTCTGAACATATCTACAAACAACAATAATAACATCTCCAGTTCACTTACTCCAGTGTTGGTAGTTTACATTGGGATTAATAAACCATTTGAAGAAAAACAACAACAACCCTATAACTATTTAAAAATAACTATAAGGAGATGACATCATAATAAAATATAATAATAAATGTGAAGCAATTCTGTTTTCCTTTTCATTGTAACTCAGTGTGTCTGTCTCCCTATTTCTCAGTGTCTCCATTCCTGACAGTTTCTTCTCATCTTTCTTCTTCTTTCTGGACCACAAATTTTGAAGCAGCAATTATGTTCATCCTCCTCATCCATGAACACTCTGAGATGGATAATGACATGTTGTTGTATATTACTGCTGAGCTGGGTGCTGTAGTGAAGACTTGGAAAGAAATATGTGGATGAGCTGTGCTCCTGTCTTTTTGTCTACAGGATGGTGAATTGTGGACTAACAGAGAGATGTTGTGAAGATCTGGCCTCTGCTCTTCAGTCTCAACACTCCAGTCTGAGAGAGCTCGATCTGAGTGACAATAACCTGGGGGATTCAGGAGTGAAACTGCTGTCTGCAGCTCTGAGGAACCCCAACTGTAAATTAACAACACTGGGGTAAGTGAACACTGGTGATTTATTTGTTTTTTATTGTTTTATTTAGATATCCTGAGACACACAACATTCCCTTTTTCACATGCATAAGAAAGGAAATACATAGGAAGTACAGATCAAAAAAGAAGGGGGGCATCTAGAAAGACAAAAAACTGCTACGCAATTTTATACTAGTTCTTGTTTGTCGCTTCTTTGTTAATATCTTATTACTGAGAGACTCTGTTGTGGGAAATTTTCCTTAAGAGGAGCAGGACACAGTCTTGTGCAGATTCAGTTTTATTGCACTCAATAAGTCCAACAACGCGCACTGGGTCTGCCCCTCAGAAAAGAGCAACTGCAAGGGTTTCTCAGTTCTTATATAGAGTCAGAAGAAAGTTTGTTTCACAATCTGAGTGCTTGTCCTGTTCTTTGATATGTAAATAATTCTTGTCTCTTGTCCTACTCTGTCTTGCTCTGTCTTTTGATATGCAGCAGACATTGGTCTGCTTTGTTCTGTTTGTGGGTGTTGTTCCTGTCTTTTATTATGTAGCATTAAGTCACTGGGGCTGCTAAAGCAAGTGTCAGCTTTATGGCATCTTAGTGTAACTTTTGTTGAAGGCTAAATTAACAGACCCAATCAACACTTGACTTGACTTGAACTTTATTGCCATATGTAACCGGTGCTGGTACAATGGAATTCTTACTTACAGAAAGTCTCTCAATTGTAAAACAAGTGTAAAAAAAACAAAACAAAGTGCAAACAGTGCATCAAGACAATGTACAAACAAACAATAGACAATGTGCAAGTAAACATGCAGACAGTTTGAATGTAAACAATACAGACGTGTAAACAATGACTGGAGACGTACAATAAATAAATTACAATGAGGTAGATGGTGATGGTGTAGGTGTGGTCCGAGGGGGATGGCTAAATGTGTTCGCCAGTCTCACTGCTTGTGGATAGAAGCTATTGAAGAATCTAGTGGTAAGTGTCCGTATGCTCTTATATCTCTTGCCTGAGGGCAGTGGGGTGAAGAGCTCATGCCCGGGGTGGTGACTGTCCTCTGTGATGGCCAGAATTCTACCACGGCAGCGGTCCTCATAGAGCTGTTTAATCTCGGTGAGACCGCAGCCGATGATCTTCTGGGCCATATTGACCATTCTCTGCAGTGCCTTTCTTTCTCGCGAAGAGGTGTTGCCATACCACACGGTGATCCCGTTGGTGAGGACGCTCTCGATAGTGCAGTGGTAGAAGTTCACCAACACATGTATTGGCATCCCCCATCGCTTGAGGCACCTCAAGAAATAAAGGCGCTGCTGAGCCTTCTTCATGATAGAGTCAGTGTTCGCAGTCCAGGTTAGATCTTTAGAGATGTGAATTCCCAAAAACCTAAAGCTGGTGACTGTTTCCACTTCCGTTCCATCAATACTGAGTGGGCTGTGAGTGTGTGGCCTGTGTCTCCGAAAGTCCACTATTAGCTCTTTCGTTTTCTTTATGTTCAAGTCCAGGTTATTGCTATGACACCACCTAAGCAGCTGTACAACTTCATCCCTGTACAGTAAGTGAACTCGTCATCATCACTGATCAGTCCTATTATAGTGGTGTCATCGGCAAACTTAATGATGCGGTTGTTGCTGTGTCTTGCTGTGCAGTCGTGAGTAAATAGGGAGTACAACCTTGGACTCAGACAGCAGCCTTGTGGGGTTCCAGTGCTCAGGGTGAGTGGTGTTGATGTTTTATTGCCTATCCGCACCGCCTGTGGTCTCTCGATAAGAAAGTCCAGCAGCCAGTTGCAGACAGAGTTGCACAGACCTAATCCCCTGAGCTTTGTCACCAGTTGACTGGGTATGATGGAATTGAATGCTGAACTGTAGTCCACAAACAGCATTCTCACATACGAGTTCTTAGTGTCCAGGTGTTCCAAGGCTGTATGCAGAGCCAGGGAGACAGCAGCATCCACTGATCTGTTACTCAGTGGATGAACACCTCTCACAATGCGCTTAAGTGGTGATATTGTGATGCTGGATAAGTGAGTTATATACATGTCCCACTTCAGTCCTTCCTGTTAACCACCTGGCGATAACCCCGGTAGGTTACTGATTACCCTCCACATACACATCAGCAGAGCCCGTCGACTCGTTTGACCTGACGTTTTGGTGTTTTGCACCCCTCTTACAGCCTTAGTAATTCCCTATTGGAAGGACCTGAGCTTGTGAATTTTAGATTTGATTTCCTGAACTCTGTTGAAGAATTGGTGGTGTGGGTGAGGGGTCACTGTAAAAACCCTAGTTCCTCTTATCTGACTAGAAGGATCAATTACTATTTCATGAATAGACATCTCACAGTTTGGTAATAAATAATGATGCTAGTCATAGAAAACAGACACAAACACACACCAGTATTATGGCCAGCAGCCATATCACCCTGCAACTCACAACTGGCAGCCCACTAAAGCTAAGCCTGGTCAGTACCTGGATGGGAGACCTCCTGGGAAAAACTAAGGTTGCTGCTGTAAGTGGTGTTAGTGGGGCCAGTAGGGGCGCTCACCCTGCGGTCCATGTGGGTCCTAATGCCCCAGTATAGTGATGGGGACACTATACTGTAAACAGGCGCCGTCCTTCGGATGAGATGTAAAACCGAGGTCCTGACTCTCTGTGGTCATTAAAAATCCCAGGGCGTTTCTCGAAAAGAGTAGGGGTGTAACCCCGGTGTCCTGGCCAAATTTCCAATTGGCCCTTACCAATCATGGCCTCCTAATAATCCCCCTCTATGAATTGGCTACATTACTCTGCTCTCCTCCCCACTGAGAGCTGATGTGTGGTGAGCGTTCTGGCGCACTATGGCTGCCGTCGCATCATGCAGGTGGATGCTGCACGTTGGTGGTGGTGGAGGGGAGTCCCCATTACCTGTAAAGTGCTTTGAGTGGAGTGTCCAGAAAAGCACTATATAAGTGTAAGCAATTATTATTATTCCCATAAGCCAATTAACCCTACCAGTATGTAGGTACCTGTAGAAAACCCACATGAAACCATAGAGAACATGCAAACTCCACACACACTGTACCCCAGGAATTGAATCTGGGGCCCCAGCACTGCAGGAAAGCAATGCTAACCACTGTGCCACCATTAGAAATGGATGGATAGCTTAGTTACTGTATCATTCTAGTTCACAGATTTGCATTTCAAATTTACTTTTGAAAGCCACTGAGACAATAGGTGCGACTGTTGTATTGTATGCTGTAAAAACTTACAAAAAGCATACTGAACACTGTGTCACCCTATTCCTTAGTTAATACATTTACTTGTTGTAAACAGTTAAGATTGTTATTAATTGTTGCTATCAAAATATTATAAAATATATTTTACCCTCATTTTTCTTTACTAATTTTGTATTTTACTTATTTTCCAATACTCAGATTTAACATACTGTAACACATACGGCCGACAGGTACTACATCTTTCCACATGTAGTGTCATTAGGAAGTACAATAAGCTCCTGCTTTGTTTAACAATGGTTTAAAAAATAAATATAATTGGTGAGAAAGTAGGTCTCCTTAATGATAATTAATGATAAAGGACTTAGAAGTCAAAGGAAATGATTTACGTTGCTTAATTTTAAAAACTAAATTATAAAGGCAGACGCGATCTGTGCCTTAAGCACTCTAGGCTGCAGACGGCTCATTCTGTATTACAGAGCTCCGCGCCTCCTCCCTCTCTCAGTGCCACCGCTTCTCTGACGCAGCGTAGTGGACGGGGAGATATTTTCTCAGACTCTGATTGGAAAAAAAGACCTACTGACCTGCTTCATACCACAAGAAGATAGTAGAATGTTTTTTTTCTTTGTGTTTATTATGTTTTAAACGTTTAATTAAAAAGTAACTTACAGTGTAAGTTTTCAAGCTGATCACGAGGAAGAAAAATCACCCGTTTTTGTGCACATAAAAAGTGTTTTTTAACTAAACCCATTTTTAATAGCTTTTAAAGTCATGCAATTCCTAAGTTTAGCAGGGACACGTCGTTGTTTCTTATTTTTGATTTTTTTAAATAAAAAAAACAGTCACCCATGGTGCCTCCAGTTAAACTGAAGAGATTCTTGTTTGAAGGTGTCGATGTGTTTTGACAGATCGTTACATGTGAGAGTCTGTGTAGAGAGTCATGTGTAAAAAGTGTGCAGTATTGTATATTTTTGGGAGGGATGTTGTTTGTTTAGTTTCATTATCGTTTTCTTTTTTCTTTTTAGTGGGATTCGTATAGTATATTACTGCTGAGCTGAGTGTTGTAGTGAAGACTTGGAAAGAAAGATGTGGATTAGCTGTGCAGATGTTCAGCTGTGCTCCTGTCTTTTTGTCTACAGGATGGTGAGATGTGAACTAACAGAGAGATGTTGTGAAGATCTGGCCTCTGTTCTTCAGTCTCAACACACCCATTTGAGAGAGCTGCATCTGAGTGACAATGACCTGGGGGACTCAGGAGTGAAACTGTTGTCTGCAGCTCTGAGGGATCCCAACTGTAAATTAAAAACACTGTGGTAAGTGAACAGTGGTGATTTCTTTGTATTTTTTTGTTTTATTTAGATATCCTGAGACACACAATATTCCCTGTTCACATGCATTAGAAAAGAAACATATATGAAGTACAGAACAAAAAGAAGGGGGGCAATTTTATATAAGTTCTTGTTTGTGACTATTGCTCTTTAGTAATATCTCATTATTGAGAGACTCGACATGCAGTCTTTCCCATTTTGCCCATCTTTTTTACACATGTATATGTTGTGGTTGATTTATAATTCTGTGGGTAATATTCTTCATGAGATTTAATTCATAGAATCCTTCTTCATTTGAACACACGTTCTGTCCAGCTTTAACCAGTTTCTAGTGATTTATTTCATGGCTGCAGTTCTGACAGTTCTAAACAAGTATCTTTCTGCCTCTGAAAGCCATTCATCTGGTGTTTGTCCCTGAAGGAAAAGGACTCCTAATGAGGATTTTTTATATTTCTACCAGAATCTTTCCCCAATTTATTTTCATACCAAAAAATGTTTACGATATGCCAGATTTTCCTTGCAATTCTTCCAACAGTATGTGCTTCCAGATTTATCATATTTGGCTTGTAATTGGTGTTTCTTCCAATATTGAATATTGATTTTTTACTCACATTCTCTCCATGAATGTGAATTGGTGGATTTATGCAGATTTGAGCGGTTTTAGATTCTTCAATTGCTGTGGAAAGGCCAAACTCCTTTTCTCACTTGCGTCTTACTCTTGTATTCCTTCTATATTTTCTGATATTTTATGTGCCTCTGAAAGGATGTAGCTGTGGAAATAAGTTAGGTACTGTATGGCCAATTGACCAATTTTGTTAATCTCTCATTTTAGAGTTTCATTTTCTTCTTCTCACCTTTCCCCAGTGTTTTCTCCTCTCTCTGTGTGCTTTGACCTGGCCTGTTTGACCATGTCTTGGACTGATCCCTGTGCTTTGAAGCCTGCATGTTAAAGACTCTTCTTCAGACTCTCCCTGGTGCTTTAATCAGTTTTTCTCAGCTCAACCCCTGCCTTTTTGATCACGTCTCTAGTTTCACTTTCTTCTGCCTGCCCTGCTTGCTTCCAGCAGAACAAAGCAAAGCATTATGAAAATAAATTCTGCAATTTAAATATAGTAATCACAAGAATTTGTATTGTGAAAAAAAATCAAGAAAGAAATAGTAATTTTGAGGGGTTTATAAAAATAGTGGATTGGAACTAGTTCGGACACGGTGACATCATCACCCTCCCTACGCGTAGCAGGGACCTCAGCCGCCTGGGCTGAGAGAGGTCTCCTTTAGCTCATGCGGCTGGTTGCCCGTTGTGTTATGCCAGAGACCTGGGTACGCGCAGCAGAGGGCATGAGCCCATGTGGAACTGCAACGGTCACAATAGCATTGGACCCTGACTTTAAACCACATAAAATAGACATTTTAGTTATGGTCATTGAGAGGCATAAGGAAGGTCTGGAACGAGACAGAAATCCTGGAAGTACCTTCATTCTTGCTGTGTTCATCCTTCTCAAGAATGAGAGAGGCAGCAGTTTCCATCTATTGAAGTCTTGCTTGAGCTGATTTTCTAGCACCTCTTAATTACATTTGAATTAATTAAATTGCTCAACATTTTATCTTATCCCAATCCTATTGTAAATTAAATTTATTTTTGACTTCCAGGGATATAGATTCCCCAATAACATTACTTCAGAATTAATCCCTATTCTGAAACGTTGCTATAGTCTGTGATTACATCTGTGAGAACAGGAAAAGATGATGAATGTGCTGTATGTAATATATCATCTATATAAAGAGCCTGATTGTGTGTTTCTCCTGCTATATCACCTCCCTCTGTATCCTTCTGTTGTTGTTACGATCCCTGATTCCTGGCAACGGAAGAGGCAGAAGAAGGCGTAGCCCACATTGAATTAGACAACCTATAAGAGCACGTATTCACCACCACACCTCCATCTCATCTTGTACTTAAGCACAGTTTTTCCCTACCTCCTCACTCAGTATTGGTTTTCAGTTTGAGCTATTTTGTTGCCCTACTCCTTATTCCTCTCTGCTACTTTTTGCTTTCGGACTCTTGGTTCTCTCCTTCAACTACAGCTTTTGGATTACGGCTTGGCTTCGGCTACTCTCTCCCTGCTTTAGGATTACTGGCTTCCCCTTTTGGACTTGGTTTTGTTTTGCAGTATAGATCTCCTTCAGGGTTATTTTTTCAGCTTCCGCAAGTGGGTTCATTACTTGGTTTCGGTTTCATTGGCCGAATCCCTAACAGTTGTCTTATTCTCCGAGAGCATAAATCAGTGGTGACAAGCATCTCCTTCTTTTGTTTCCCTGAATGACTTAAAGCTGTTTGACAGAATACCATCAGCCTGTTCTTGTGCATTTGGTTGCTTTTACATTGCTTGTAGCCAAGCTATAAAACCATTGTGAAAACCCAATTCCCTACAAGTTTAAAATACAAAAGGCTGTAATACCCTGTCAATTGCTTTTTCTGGATCTATGTTTTTTTCATTTCGGTTTTTGTGTTTAAAGATACAATTTAGTTTAGCCCAGTAAGTGTTAGGAATCCCTGGTGGCAAGATACAAGGATCGTGTGCAGAAGCAGGCGTGGGTAGTAGATAAGGCAGGCGAACAATCCAAAACGATAAGCGAGTACGTGGTCCAAAGGAAAAGGGTGTTTCAGTAACCAGGAAGAGCGTTGGAGCAAACAATCCGAAGCCAGAAGCAAGGTCGTGGTCAAGAGGCATAAGGTAAGTCGTAATCCGGGGGAACAAAGGTGGCAAACAGTCTGAGGCGAGAGGCAAGGTCCAAAGTCGAAAAGGCAGAAGGGGAGTCCAGAATCCAGAATAAACAAGGTACGAGAAAAACGCCAGGTAGAGCTCTCAAGGAGTAGACTCAATACCGAGCAGCGGGAAGCAGGTTAAGATGGTATAAATAGCGTGACGTGCCGCACTGTAGAGCGTGTGCAGGTGGGTTAACTTGTGTGGTGGAGCTTGTTAATAATAACCCGATGCTGATGCTGATTAGATCGCTTAAGAGTTGGTCTTTGCTGGCTGGCGGTCATGACAGTAAGACCTCCAGCCAAATAGTCATTTTCCACCTGGAATGATGTCCTTTAAAACAGTTTATTATAACTCTGCAATTACAAAATGTAATTATACAGTAGAACTATACGGTATACAGTAGAAGTCTTAGATTTCTTATACTGTATGTCTTACTGTGTCCTCTCACCAGGTAGAAATATGCAGGATGGAAAAAATAAAAAAAACATTTTTTTTCCTGGTTTTCAAAAAATCAGTTTTTGAAGTTGTAGCCTTGTCAGCCAGCTGAAAATACTTGCAGACGTTACCATATGTGTACTAGCTTAGATAAAACATCGAGACAAATTGGAAAATATACAAAAATCGACATAATATTTGTGAATACAGGGCCTGGAATGATAATGTTCACATACCCAGAATTATTATTCAATAATATTAAAAGCTATAATAGTTATTGCTATATTACTATATAATCACCCCCCCCCCCCGCAGTGTGTTGTGTAGTGTATATTGTATGATGTACTGCCCTGTAATTTGCACTATTTGCACTTTGCACTATGTGTATCCTGTCTACAATGTCTATGTCAGTGTCTTGTCTGTCCTGCCTGTATTTGCACGGTGGACCAGGAGGAATGATATTAAATCAAAATCAAATCAAATCAAAGTTTATTTATCAAATGCACAACAATACAGCGTGCAGCAGTAGTTGCTGGCAATGAAATGTATTTTCTGCGAGTTCACAAGAATCACAAAAATCACAAAATTAAGGTTACAAAAATGTTACATGATAATAGATAATAATGTAATAGAAATTGAATAAAACTCAATATGAATAGAGCTGCTATGTGTCCATGGTGTATGCGATATATTATGTCCAAGTGCAGTTTGCTGAATACAATGAAAACTGTGAAAACTGAAGACTGTGTGTCCATGTAGCCATTACGGGTGATTTGCTAAAGTAGCTGCAGGTTGGCTGTTTAGCAGTCTTATTACCTGGAGGTAGAAGCTGTTCCGTAATCTGCTGGACTTTGACCGAATGCTTCGGTACCGTTTACTGGACGGTAGGAGAGAAAACAGTTTGTGACTGGGATGACTGTGGTCCTTGAGAATGGACCTGGCCTTCTTAAGACATCTAGCTGAGTAGATCTCCTGGATGTTTGGTAGCTCACAGCCGGTAATGAGCTGCGCTGACTTCACCACCCTCTGCAGTGCTTTGCTATCCCGGACGGAGCAGTTCCCATACCAGGCAGTGATGCAATCAGTCAGAATGCTCTCAATAATCCACCTGTAGAAGTTGGTCTGGATATGTGACGGCATGCCAAACCTCTTTAGCCTACGGAGAAAGGATAGGCACTGCCGTGCTGTTTTGACCACAGTGTTGGTGTGGCGGGTCCAGGTTAAGTGCTCTGAAATGTTAACTCCCAGGAACTTAAAACTGCTTACCCTCTCCACTGCAGTCCCATTGATATAGATTGGTGTGTGATCTCCTCCCTGGTGTTTCCTATAGTCCACAATCATCGCCTTAGTCTTACTGATGTTCAGAGAAAGGTTGTTCTCCTGGCACGTTGCTGCCAGGGTTTCAACCTCCTCCCTGTACGCAGACTCTTCACCATATTTCTTTCCACTGTATACTTGTATATGGCTGGGATGACAAATAACGTGAACTTGAACTTGAACTTATCCTCTGGGCAGTGCTTGAGGAGTTTTAATTGCTTTTCACTGCCAGCTCATCAGCAGGGGTAGAATAGATGATGACCCCTCGTTGCTAAGTAAACAAACTGGTTGCTGAGGTTTTGTTTTTCTTTCCTGAGTCATGTTACAGAGGCAGTGATGTCTCCTAGGGCTCTAAATGGTCAATAATGAATGACAGCAATTTGAACCAATTAGATCCGCTTTTTTCAGACTTTTTTCAGACTAGGTTGTAGTGGTGAGCCAAACAAATGTACTCTTTTGGTTTCCATTAACCCAGTGGTTTAGCAGGCGTGTAGCCTGTTTCTCAGTGCACATAACATCTATGGCTGTGATTATGCCAGTGAATATGCCAGCAGCCATATAACCCTGCAAATCACAACTGGCACCTCACTGAAGCTCAGTGGGTGTGAGCCTGACCAGTACCTGGATGAGAGACCTCCTGGAAAAAACTAAGGTTTGTGTTGGAAGTGGTGTTAGTGGGGCCAGTAGGGTGCGCTTACCCCACAATGTGTATGTATTCTAATGCCCCAGTATAGTGATGGGGAGACTATACTCTAAACAGGCTCTATCCTTTGAATGAGATGTAAAACCAAGGTCTGTCTGTGGTCATTAAAATACCAGGGTGTTTCTCGAAAAGAGTAGGGTTATTACCCTGGCATCTTGGCCAATTTTCCCATTGGACTTTACCTATCATAGCCTCCTAATACTCCCCATCTATGAATTGGCTTCATCACCCTGTTCTCCTCCTCACTGAGAGCTAGTGTGTTGTGAGCGTATTGGTGCATCATCCAGATGGAGGTTGTATATTGGTGGTGGTTAAGGGGATCCCCATTATCTGTAAAGAGCTTTGAGTGGAGTGTCCAGAAAAGTGATATAAGTGTAATCAATTGTTATTAATTATTGTCTAATTTTATATGTTTTCATCAGCTTTTGATTTTTAGGTTGCATTTTGGTGTGTGAGATCATTGTTATTATCGATTTATGATAACGGCATCTGTAGTAAAAATCCTGTACTACGGTGAAAGAAAACCTTTCGTCTGTTTCGGTCTCACGGTTTGTTTTAGAAGATATTGGAGGTGACTTGTAAGTTGTAAAAAAAAACCTGATTAATTATGATTAAGATTAATTTATGTTTTAGTGTGCAGCAGATGCTGGAGCCTCAGTTGTGTCTCATACTGCTAGAAAGCTTTCCACATGATGTAGAATCACATGACAAGTCTTCAACATTAGGGTTTACTGTTCTCCATAAGTCTTAGAGTCTATTAGATTGAATCCTCTTAATTACAGGTATTCCTGTAACATCACCTGCCAATAACTTTGCACATTAAGACGTGTCCTTCTTCATATACACTTACACCACGTACATATACTGTCCGTAGTGTAGTGTACGTGTATACTGTATGTACACCTTCATCAGTGTTATGTCAGCATGTCCAATCTTTCCAAGGACATACAGATGCAGCCATTCAAAATGGGTGGGGTATTTAGCGGTATATCCCGGTGGGCGTGTCGCAGTATCACGCAGTATCACGGGGTAAATCGCGTCATTTGACGTCATGCCAGAAAGTATCCGGCATCACCTTGTAAAACCGCCAGGAGGAGCCAATAAAGCTTAACCTCTCATGTACAGCATTTGAGCTTTTAAATTTAAACTGTGTATTGCAGCATGTTAATCATCAGTCAATAAAAAGTTGGTATATTTTATGAAAGCAAGATTGCTCAGTTGGACAAAAGTACACAACCTACCTTTATCAGAAATATTTATACATCAAAGCTTTTACCGAAGATATTACTAATAGTATTAATAATGAATGACTTTGGACAAGCTGTAAACTCAAAGTATAATTTCTTTAGCACATTTGTACAAGCACTTGGAATCTGTCTAAGCCCTACTGTCGACCTTAACCGCTTTTACCAAAGGATTCGTCTCAGAGCACATTTTGCCGACAATTCCTCTTCACAGGCAGCTGATAACAACCCGGTTATTGATGTCATTAACAACATTAATCCCAAACAGAGCTGTTGGACTCCCCCCTCTGGCCGTTTTCCACCAGTTGATTATTTCATCAACCAATGCACTAATCAAGCTCCCAAGGCACTCTCTATACCCAGTAAACATAGGTCTAACCTCACCCAAGGAGAAAATCAGGCGCTCCAGTCTCTCCGCAACAGGGATGATATCGTCATCAAACCAGCGGACAAAGGAGGCGCTGTTGTGGTGTGGCGTAAGGATCTATATATCTTTGAAGCCTCTAGACAACTAACTGACACTTCTGCCTACCTCCCTCTCCAACAGGACCCTACCACTGACTACCAAAAGGAAGTGGTATCCACCATTTCTCTTCTTATCAGCAGTAATGAGCTCCCCCATGAGGCAAACCGGCTCATCATGGAACATCCACAGGTATCTCAATTTTACCTCCTCCCCAAAATCCACAAACCGGACACCCCTGGACGCCCCATCGTATCAGCATGTAACTGTCCAACTACTTACATCTCAGCCTTTCTCGACAGCCTCATGAGACCGCTGGTTGAAGATCTTCCCTCATACATCAAAGACACCAACCACGCGCTCCAACTTTTTAATGATTTCCAATTTCAGGGTACCGAATGCTACATTTTTACCATGGACATCACATCTCTGTACACCGTCATTCCCCATAATGACGGCCTTACAGCCCTCAAGCACACGCTGGACAAACGCACAGTGCTTGATCCACCCACCCACACCCTGGTACGCCTTGCAGAATTGGTCCTCACACTAAAAGCATTCTCTTTCAATAATCTTTTTTACCAACAGGTCAGTGGAGTTGCCATGGGCACCAGAATGGGACCCAGCTATGCCAATATTTTTGTCGGCTGGGTAGAAGAATGCTTCTTCGCTTCCTACACTGGCTATGTCCCTGACCTCTACAAATGATATATTGATGACTGCGTCGGTGCCGCCACATGCTCCAACGATCAGCTTGAGTTCTTCCTGCACCATTTCACCAACTTCCACCCGTCCCTCAAATATACGGTTAACATATCTTCCACTACTCTTCCATTTCTAGACATCAACTTCTCTATCAACTACCCCCGACTGTCCACTTCAGTTTATTACAAACCCACGGATTCACACAGCTACCTCCTGTACAGCTCATTTCACCCCAACCACACTAAAAACTGTCTTCCTTTTTCACAGTTCCTTAGGTTACGACGATTATGCAGCGACGACATCGACTTCGAGAACCAAGCCCTCGAAATGTACTCATTTTTCATCAACAGAGGATACCCCAGCAGTGTGATTGACAGGGCCCTTGCCCGAGCCAAAAACACCCCCCGGACCATCAACCCGATCAGGAACTCCCGCCGTAACAACCGCATTCCTTTGGTGCTTCCTTACCACCCTAACACACTTCCTATCCCCAGGACCATTAACCACAACTTTTCCATCCTACAGGATGATCCCTCCATTGGGGCCCTCTTTTCTGATCGCCCTATCATCTCATATCGCCGACCACCTAATCTGCGTAACCTCCTTGTTCACAGCTCCCTTGACCGCCCTAAACAACCATCCATACCTGGCATTTTTCCTTGCAACAGAACTCGCTGTATCACCTGCAAGTACACAGCCACCACCACACTCATTCAAGGCCCCTCAGGACAATTCCGGATCACCCAGACAGCATCTTGTACCTCCAGCAACCTTATTTACTGTATCTCTTGCAGTAAATCCCCAGCCATCTACATTGGAGAAACAGGAAGGAGACTCGGAGACCGCTTCAGAGAACACGTCAGGGCTGTGAAGATTAAAGATCTCTCCAAGTCCATTGTTTCTCATTTCACCTCTGACGGCCACGACCACTCTAATCTCTCCGTCTGTGTTCTCAAAGACGGTTTTCCGAACTCATACATCAGAAAGACCACCGAAACTAAAATTATTCTGCAGCTAGGATCACACATTCTCCCTTCTCTTAACGACAGACTACTGTTCTTTTAAATTTTCTCCATTCATTGGAAGTTTCATTTCACACCTCTTTGCACCCATTCTGACTTCACACCTCTTGATTGGCCTCTCTTTCTGTCCCCTACTCCCGCCTCTCACTCCTCCTCCCTCCCAACCTTTGTTCTCCCGCTACTTTACCTTTGCCTACTGCCCTGTCTCTCTCACACCTGAAGAAGGCTCCACGGCCGAAACGTTGTGTTCTCTTTCTTCTTTTTTTCAGCATGGAATAAACCTATTACTTGTTCCTAAGCCCTACTTTGTCAGGCATTTTCT
Source organism: Lepisosteus oculatus (assembly GCF_040954835.1). Classification (NCBI taxonomy): domain Eukaryota; kingdom Metazoa; phylum Chordata; class Actinopteri; order Semionotiformes; family Lepisosteidae; genus Lepisosteus; species Lepisosteus oculatus. The sequence goes on from NC_090713.1 coordinate 16,435,536, forward strand.
TTTACTGCAACGGACATAAAAACTCCCTTGCTTTTAACAGAGCGTTTCATAATTTCTAACTACGAAAATTATTTAAACTGCGACACTTATCATTCAACCAGAGCTCAAAATATCACAAGGATCCTCAAGAGCACAGCAAACACTGTATTAAAAGATACTTGTATCAGATACATGAGAATCCAGGCTTTTTTTATCAACTCTTTCTTTTCCGTATACCAGATATTATGGAACCACTTCAGAAGGGTGTCAGCCAGTCAGATTCCAGGAATCGGTACTTTAAAGAAAAAATACACACCGGTATTCCATTTCTCCCTAAACATTTTAAGCATCGAAGTCTTTAACTAACATGTGAAATAGCGTGTAGAAAAGTGGTAGTTTTAAGCTTTTCTGCTAATATAATATGGAATCGCGTATCTAAAGAAATTAATAACGATATGATTATATTCGTGTACTGCGACATTTCTTTGAAAAAATAGAATATCAATATTATGGACAATTAATTGACTTTTATATTTCTAAATATCACAACATGATCGAATTTAAGTCATTTTAATAACAATGAATAGTCACCAATGCGTTACAATATAAACATTTATATTGATTGAAATCACGTTTTGATTTAAATCGCAAACGCGTGTTTAAATATTTGTGTTTTTTTATTCACAATCAGACAAATGCAACATAAATTGATATCTTTATCTTCTAAGTATCTTAATAAACTTTCAGCATAGCTTTCTCCCCGTTTAGATGTATTTTTCTTGGGATCTTGGGATCAAACGTGGAAAGATTAGATTGTAATCGTTTTTATTTTTTAAATACATTTTAGAAAAGTGTAATCTATACTAAAAAGCTGTACACCACCTGCTATAAAGATACATATTGTAATACTTTTGGGCTCGGATAGGACAATTCTTACAAATCAATGTAACATGCCACGTACAGACACGTACACGTACACGTACCGGAGGTAATTGGCTATGACGCAAGATACCGCGGTACGTGATTGGTTGAAAATGCTTGTAGACGTTACCATATGTAGAAATATGTACCATATATACCATATGTTGACACCTGAAGAAGGCTACACGGCCGAAACGTTGTGATCTCTTTCTTCTTTTTTTCAGCATGGAATAAACCTATTACTTGTTCCTTTGCAGCCTACGCATGCTGACGCAGCTACCCACCTGAACTGTTACCATATGTGTACTAGGTTGGATCAAACATCGAGACAAATTGGAAAATATTTAAAAAATCGACATAATATTTGTGAATACAGAGCCTGGAATGATAATGTTCACATACCCAGAATTATTATTCAATAATATTAAAAGCTATAATAGTTATTGCTATATTACTATATACCCCCCCCCACACACATTGTTTATATTGTATTATGTATTGCCCTGTTATTTGCACTATCTGCACTTTGCACTATGTGTCTTGTCTGTCCTGCCTGTATTTGCACCATGGACCAGGAGGAACGATATCAAATCAAAATCAAATCAAATCAAAGTTTATTTATCAAATGCACAACAATACAGCGTGCAGCAGTAGTTGCTGGCAATGAAATGTCTTTTCTGCAAGCTCACAAAAATCACAAGAATCACAAAATTAAGGTTACGAAAATAAGGTTACATGATAATAGATAATAAATGTAATAGAAATTGAATAAAACTCAATATGAATAGAGCTGCTATGTGTCCACGGTGTATGCAATACACACGTGTGTGTGTGTGTGTGACTCAGCCTGGTGGCATCAAGTGTGGATGTCAGAGGCTGGAGGTGGACCTGGAAGTCTGAGCGCTGACTGGTCATGAGGGGACCATTGACTGGCCTGTGGGAGCAGGAGGCTCCAGATCAGGGAAGGAGTAGGAGGCTGCTTGTGGTGACTAGGAGCAGAGGGTGCCATCTCCCTGAAAGGGACCAGCCGGAGGGCGTGTGAGAGGTGAGGCTCAGTGAGTCCAGGAATCTGCGACAGAAGGGCTTGGCTCAGTGAGGGACCTACATTATGATCTCAGAGGACAGTGGAGTGAGTGAGCTGGAGACTCGGGACCTGAGAGTCCACGAGCTGAGGACCCAGAGGTCTCTGAGGGTGTGTGCCCCATGAGGGGGCGAGTACATCACAACTCTTGAAGGAGAGGGCTTGCAAAAAATGTGAAAACGTTCTCCAGCAGGCTGTGAGGGGTGTGTCTGGAGTGGTGGACACGCCTGTTCGTGGGGGTCACTACCACTGTGACGTCACAGTATCATGGAGAAACGTGGTTAGTTTTCTAACTAACCTGGAATCTATATCAATGGTTGTTATGGTCCTGAGTTGGAGAGTTATTTTTTTCCCTAATTATTTTGTCCTTTTTCTTTGGGTGCTGCCAATTAAGATATTGTATTAAGCAAATGAGGCAGAAGCATTTAAAAGGGGAAAATGAGACTGCAAAGGGGGGAATACTGAGAGATCGGAGATGGTGAATGAGGTTGGTTGAGTGGTGTGTTTTAGGGATGGGGAAAACATATTGTGTTGTGCTTTTCTTTTTTGCTTTTGGTTTGGTTAGTTAGTATAGATATGAGTAGGACGCGGAACACTTTTTTTTTATACGGCCTCATTGTTAGGCACGACCACCTTTCAAGTTCTAGCCTGTCTAGTTGTTTTTTTTTAGTCAGTTAGTTTTGTTAGTTTGTCAGGTGGGGGGGGGTTCTTTTCTTTGGCTTTTCCCTCCCAATTGGAATACAAATGTGCACCTCTGCCTCCCCGTGTTTTTTTGGTATAATAAAGTTGATTTGTTTTCTCAAACATAATTGACATAATTGAATCACACATTATAATAGTAATTTTAACAGAACTAATGTCTGGTACTGTATCAACAGTGGAGTCCAACTGTATTAAATATGGTATTCATGTGAAATTAACAGATGGATCCCAAGTAAAAAACAAAGTCTGAGGCAGAATTCTGGTTCATACAGACTCGCTCTCTCTTGACCTGCTGTTTTGTACTCAAGTTCAGTTTCCTGACTCATACAAAGTGGATGCAGTCACGTGATCGATTCCTTAGCCAAATTTTGATTGAGATTGTTTATTGCTTCACATTTTGATTTTGTGCTGTTATAGTTATAACCTTGCTTGTTTTTGTTTAAATTGTTTATTTACTTCAAAAGAGAATAAAGAGAATGTTGTTTTCCTAAACACATCTACAAATAACAATAAAATCTTACTCCAGTGTTGTTAATTTACATTTTCTATTAATTCAACCATGTGAACAATAACAACCGAAGCTACAGATGCAGCCATTCAAAACAAGGGGATGATACCGCGTTATTACGCGGTGCGCTTGTCGCAGTATAACACGGGTTACCGTATAATACCGTATATAATCCCGCATAATACCGCAAGTAAAATAATAGTATCCAGAATTTCCGCCAGGTGGAGCTAATAAAGCTCAATCTCTCATGTACAGCGTTTGACCTGTCGCCATCAAAGTCTTTACCGAAGATATTACTAATAGTATTAATAATGAATTACCTTGGACAAGCTGTAAACTCAAAGTATTACCCTGGTCCACATTCTTTGTAACCGTCTTTGTAAACGAAAATACTATTTTTTCATTGACTGTCTTTGTAAATGAAGACTTTATTTTTTCATTAACAAAAAGTAACACCACAGCATTTCGTTGATCCGATCACGTATTTGTTTCCAATCATGCAAAGTAATTCTTGAGAATCTCCAATTCACCATGCCTTTCACATGCTCATAAAAGATATTAATTTAGGAACATAAACATATGACTGTATGTAAACTGTACTGTATATGGCTGGTCTTGGTATTTTAAAGAAAAAATACACACCAGTATTCCATTTCTCTCTAAACATTTTAAGCATCAAAGTCTTACATGTGGTTATTTCGGAAACGTTTTTACGTGCTCCTTGCTCCTTCTGACCATGTCACTGTACGTTTAAAAGCATACTTTTAGAATTTGATTAATAGGGAATATAATATGGAATCGCGTATCTAAAGAAATAATGGTATAACTATATTCATGTACAAACAATAGTATAATGTGTTTTCTTTCTTCTTTTTTTCAGCATGGAATAAACCTATTACTTGATTCTTATAGAAGCCCGTTTCCGCCAGGGAGTAAAAAAAAACACACTTTTCATTGACAAAAAGTAACGCCACACTCTCTTGTTTAAAGCACCATGTCTCTTTCCGTTAAAAAGAGGAGACACTTTACACTTTAACTCTTCAGTTCACAGAGAAATTTCAACAGAGCCTCTTACTAAAAGTTTATGCTAACACCTAACTTTCTTAATGCAAGACGTACTACTGTAAGCAAAAAAAAAGGGTTTTTGTAGGGGGGGCAGTATTTCTTGCGTTGTGAACATGTGTACACAGCGGTCCCCCCGGGTTCCAGTTAGTGTGTAATTACGCATCAATGAAAAACCGGAGGTTTTAAAAAAAGAGAATTAGCTCACTGATCATTTTATGTGGAGGCTTCGATCATTTTCACAAGTCGTGGTCTTTAAAATGCATTTGGTTTTTATGGTCAAAAAGCGTGGTTTTTATGGTCTGTAGCTCAAATCCTGCTTAATTAAAAATTAGACACAAGAAGAGTATTATTGGACAATGTTGTGATGCTAAAGAAATCAATAACGATATTAATTCAAAGATCTAAATATATTTAACGCTTAAACCTGACATTAGAGGTGCCCGCCTGCGTGATGACCACTTGACAGCTGGCTGGCTGTGCCGAAAAATAAATAAAAACCAGTTTGACAACTCTTAAGCATACTGTAGTTTTTGTTAACACAAGTTTATCAGTGAAAAGACCACGGGCATTCTCAGAGTAGAATAGGCGTACCTTCCAATCAAAGACAGTCCCCCTTCCCCACACGAAAAGACAGACAAATGTTTTCACTGCCTATTTAGTAGCTATTTAGAGGGAAATGCGGTGACGTCACAGCGCAGGCGAGCACCTCTAATGTCAGGCGTAAGTGTTTAATATATTTAGCTGAAAAGCTGTACAACGCAAGAAATACTGCCCTCGCTCCAAAACCCCTTTTTTTTTTGCTTACAGTAGTACTTCTCGCATTAAGAAAGTTAGGTGTTAGCATTAACTATTAGTAAGAGGCTCTGGTGAAAGCTGCAAGACATTGGGGGGGGGGGTTCACCACTTTAAAAAAACAATACTTTTTATGTCAGCAGGCTCAGGTGTTATTTCCTGCCTAAAGATGATTGGCCTGTTGGAAAGCAATGGAAATGAGGTTAGAAATGGCTGCCTTTTTAAATCATTGGGTGTTAAAAGTTCTGTTAAATCATATAATATTCAGCTGGCATGCTGGCACCAAACTGAAGGCTGACAGAAAGGGGAGTTGGCAGACTTTTTCCCTGAGGGATGACACACTTGCATTTGAGATAATGTGTTTTGGATAATTTCCAAAAGATGGCAATATGGAATTTCACAGTCTCCTTTTTCTATTTGCATGTCATGTAATGGATGAAAGACATTCTTTCTCTGTGATGATGAAATATTACACATACAGTACAGTATATATAGAATGAAAGGAAGACAAGGAAGAAATGTGAAAAGGTATATAATACATAAGACACATAAACACTCCTGATATCCATGTTATTGTAACCAAATGATTCATATGCATAAACATAGACAAACCCCAGAAAAAGACTTATTACTGTATCAAGTAAATAATTTTAAATGTGAGGTATTGTGAATGGCTTGTATCTAAGGCAACAAGAATATGGTCATTTTGCATTTTGTTTAGTCAATGTCTATACAAAAGCTTCACAGTAAGGTTTGCTTTAAAAAATCATTGCTATTGTGCTTTATCCCACAGTTTTGTTGTACAGTCTTTTTAATCAAAGAATACATTTCATTTAGACCATACATTCCATATTAAGCCAATGTGAGCATTGCTATAACAAGCAAATTTGTCAAGAGTGAATTAAATCAGTGAGTCTTAAAATGTTTTGTTTTTTTTGGATATAGTATATAGTATGTTAAGGGCACTAGAAATTTATGACAATCTTGTATTTTAAGTAACTACTAACTACCAAGTGACCCAAATAGCCGCCTCTTATTTACCACCTCTTATGTACACAAAATTTAGAATAAAAGATACTGATGAACCACTGCAACGTGAGAATACAGAACAGCGTTCACCTTTCATCTAGTCCATTATTCATTTCACAAGACTGAAATTAAATTTGCCAAAGTTGATAACACTGACAAATCATCTAGTTTCTTACAAAATTATTCAGTCCTTGTTTTCACATTATGGTACTTTAAAGCATGCAATCATGGCTTTGAAGTAGCAATTAATATTTTTACATACACAACTTACTCCACACATTCAAAGCAAAAAATAAAAAGATAGATGTAAATAGGTAATTAACAGAAAAGAAAAAAATGGGAAAGTCAAGATTGCATAAGTATTCCAAGCCTTTTGCTTGTCAAAACTAATTTAATTCAGGTGCACAAAAATACAGATTAGTTCAGTGGCTTCTGTCTGTGTGTAACAATATTGGTTTACATGATTTCAGAATAAATGCACCCATCTCCGTATGGTCCCTCAGTCAGGCAGTGAATTTCATTGAAAGTTGGAAACAGCGTTTGTTTTTGTATTGTTTGTTTTTGTGTCATCTGCTAATGAAGCTTGCTTTATGTTTAAAAGTATGGTAATTAAAAACCATTAATACTTTCGTTGAAGTTTAAATAAAGTTGATGTTTTGTCTTTGGCTAGACTTGACTATTTAGCCATGAGATATACAATAGATTGTCATTAAACAACCTTATGTTTATTAATCTTCCTTGTTATGCACAGTGAGAATGATAATGTAATGAGAATTAATTTAATCACAGAGTGCTCATAAATTATGCAAGAGAAAACAGACAAGTGTTCTGAAAGGTCACATATAAACAGGGTTTTGATGGACAGAATGATAGATTAACATACTGTAGAGGAAAACAGTATAGGCATCATTGATATGAGGACTTTTGAAACCAAATTTCCCAAATTTAATATGTGCTTTTCTATATTGGTACAGTAGGACTAATAGGTTCTAGTAAAAACTTACAGTATTCAGAATTGGTAATGGTTAGAAATCCCATTTTATGATAAGGGACTCTGGTCGTTATCCTAAACGGAAAGCAACTCAGTTTATAGTACAGTATATTTTGCTTTGCTTGGTAAAATTTGCATGGTCACTTGTTCTCAATATTTATAGATATCCATCAATACCACATCAACCAAAGCTATTATCAGTTCAGGGAAAGATATTCTGCTTGCAATATGCATGAAGGTGTGGCTTTTAACAACAATTGTAACAACTCTTATCTGTTACTAAAGGGTGGAAATATTCCATTGTAATTAGAAAAGGAAGTAGATAGATTACATAGGTTTTTATATAATACATGCACTTAATTTACTATCCTCAGATGGCTGTTTATTCTCATTATGAGAGCTTGCTTTGTTGGAATTAGCTTGCTAATTCCAACTGAATAAATTAATTTTTCCTCAAATATAACAAAGAGAATTCCATATAGTACAGATGCAAGCAGTTCTCATGGCAAGATTCAATTTTTTTATCTTAATTTTTATGGGTATGTGGCATTTTGTGAATTAAAAAAATAAATTTGTAATCAGTGTTCAATAAATGTAATGTTAAGATTGAGAGTTTTTGTGAAATCCCTCAGGGACAGGCCAGTGTCTTTCTGGGATATAGATTAGGCAGAGCTGCAGCAGGAGATGCTTGTCAGCTCTCCTTAACTCAGTAATGCTGCACCTCCATCTGTATTATTCTTTATCTTTTTCTACCAACCTCTTCAAGAACACACCGTCATGTTAAGTGGAAAAAAACCCAATAACAGAGAGAAACACACTGTCTTGAACCCTAGAAAATGACAAGTTTTAATTTTAGTGTTTAGTTTATAAGATTGTTATTTTAGTTGGTTTTGTTACATTATTAATTTGCCAGAAAGCTAAAGGCACTCTTGCATTTTGAGTGCGGTTTTTGACTTTTTTTAAATTGCAACCCATAAATAAAGCCATATGGATGTTTTTAGGTCACATATCCACAGCTGGCAACTTTTTCATGAATCTTCAAAAACATGATGACATGAGAAGGGGTTACCTGTAGGTTACCTGATAACTCTTGGGGTGCGACACTGGAAGCGAATTGCAGAATGCTGGAAATACACAACTCGGTAGAAATGGCAAGCAGCTTGGGTGTGGGAGCAGAGCATAAGCAGGGTTGATCATCTCCCAGTGGATCTATAAGACTTCCCTGAAGCATTTCTCTTGATCTGTGAATCTCTTTGGGCAAGACCCCACTTCACAGGGGAATCTCAGGTGGTTGTCTCTACCTTAAGCCCTGATGATGCTTAACATTTCAAGAAGCCACTGTCCTCCAAAGTTCAAAAAGGACATTGAGTGTTTCCTGGAGTTCACTGGTTATTAAAGATTTATGAATTACATCACCACCACTGGGTCCCTGTCATTGAAGTCGCTACAAAAGGTAACCCAGACACAGATTAGAGGATGGATCAGTACCCTGCTGCTTTCCAGACTATTACAGATCAATTTTGCCAAGTCTCAGTGTTGCATTGCCCTGACCTTTCTCACCTCTTGAAGATGATGTATAGCTATAATGGTTATAGGCATAGAGTAATATCTGTATATATAGTACTGTAGCTGGCAAGCATTGTGGTGCAGTGCCTTTTTTTCATTTCCTTTTTTTACTTCAGTTGGTTTAATTCAGGTTCAGTATATACAGTACACTGCACCACACCTTTACAGACCTTACACGCCATACCTATTGCTACAATTAGCATCTCAGGAACAGCAACAGCGTGTTGTTGATTCCATGTGAATATCGTTATCAGATGTAATAACAGTTAGTATGGCCCAAACTTTAAAAGGAGGGAGATTTTCTTTGTTCAAGCCTAAGGAGTCTTGAGAGAGAGCACATTTCGTGTCATTAAGTTTTCAACTGTGAAAAAAATTGCCAGCTGAGTAGCATTTGGAAAACCAAGAAAATGTTTATCTTTTTAGTGACTGCTTTGGGTTGTGTGGGTAAACCTGGTTGTTGTTTACTGCTAGAATGATCTGCAAAGCACTTTTATGTGAGCAATCCTGCTAACAGGACCTTCAGTTTTACACGTACAGTATTTAGATCTCAAACAGTTTTCTGTTGGAATTAATTCTATTTAAATATAGTGAACACCTTCTTAGAAGTTCAGCTTGCATTTTTCATTGGGATGTTCTGAAACAGAAGTAATTTAAAAAATGCTTAGTGTTATTTAAATCTGTGAAAACTGCTATCAATCACATGCAGGAAAAGGTTGGATAATTAGACAATAATGGATTAGGGGTGGCATGGTGGTGCAGTGGTTCGTATTGCTACCTTGCTGCAATGGGGCCCTGGGTTCAATTCTGCACCTGGGGGTCTATCTGCATACAGTTTGGATGTTCTCCCCATGTTTGTGTAAGTTACCTCCCACAGTCCAAATACATACTGGTATTGCCAAAAACACAGTGGAAAATTGTCCACTATGCAATTGTGTGTCTGTGAGTGCCCTTGGATGGATTGGTATCCTCTCCAGGTTAAACCCTGCCTTGTGTCTGTTGAATTGGGTTTATGGAGGGATACTATTGGATTATGTAGTCTTTACTTAGTAGAGTGCAGAGATATTTACTTGCTCTTATTATGTAAATTTCTCATTTTCTTCTATTGTGAAGTCTTTATCCTACAGTCTTTTCATTCACAAAAGGAAATGTACGTTATCCCTTTTGTAGTGAATGCATTTTATTTAAGTTGAAATACCAAGTGAAAGAGAAGACTACTGCATAATATATCCAAAATTTTCTCTGTATGTATATATTTGCTGTAGAAAACAAACACGGTGGGTTTGAATACTCTGTCCTTTCATTGTCATTGAAACTATTGTTGTTCACCCAATTGAAGGGTCCTGTGTTTTTGGGAACCATTCTATTAAAAAGTAAGGCTCTAGTCCTATATAACATTAGGTGTCATAGAATAGTACATTTTTACTTATTACTTATTAAAAGCAATTGCATGTCTGTTATAGCAGCACCTGGTGGCTTTTCTCTGTCAAAAACTGTTGCACTTGGTACAAAACTGAAGCATAATTGCAAAGGAGTACCCCGACATTTAAATATATATAGGAGCACTCCACAATTACCTTGGGCTGATACTGGTGTTGGGCCATTTTTCACTGGGAGGGATTCATCAAGACTCCAACACCTTTAATGCTAAATGCTGTTCTGAATTTTAGTGCTAGGTGGATCTATTCTAAAAGAATAGGTTCGTGACAGGATGGCATCTTTGCAGGGTGTTTAGCAGGCATAGCTGCAGTAGGAGATACTTATCAGCTGCACTTGTTGTGCCAATGCAATCACCTACAGTATGTAACTCTCTCCCTCTCTTCCCAGCAATAACCTACATGAGGCCACACTCTCTTGTTTAAAGCACTACGTCTCTTCCCGTTAAAAAGAGGAGACACCTTACACTTTAACTCTTCAGTTCACAGATAAATTTCACCAGAGCCTCTTACTAATAGTTTATGCTAACACCTAACTTTCTTAATGCAAGAAGTACTACTGTAAGCAAAAAAAAGGGTTTTTTTTTTGGGGGGGGGGCAGTATTTCTTGCGTTGTACAGCTTTTCAGCTAAAAATATTTAACGCTTATGCCTAACATTAGAGGCGCTCACCTGCGCGGTGACGTCACCGCATTTCCCTCTGAATAGCTACTAAATAGGCAGTGAAAACATTTGTCTGTCTTTCCATGTGGGGAAGGGGGACTGGACTGTCTTTGACTGGAAGGTATGCCTATTCTACTCTGAGAATGCCCGTGGTCTTTTCACTGATAGACTTGTGTTAACAAAAACTACAGTATGCTTAAGAGTTGTTAGACCGGTTTTTATTTATTTTTCGGCACAGCCAGCCTACTGTCGAGTGGTCATCACGCAGGCGGGCACCTCTAATGTCAGGCGTAAGCGTTCAATATATTTAGATCTTTGAATTAATATCGTTATTGATTTCTTTAGCATCACAACATTGTCCAATAATACTCTTCTTGTGTCTAATTTTTAATTAAGCAGGATTTGAGCTACAGACCATAAAAACAATGCCTTTTGATCATGCTCGCATAATCTTCTGTCCATATCTTTGGAAGGAAAACACAGAAAGCCTTCAAACCAAATGCATTTTGAAGACCACGACTTGTGAAAATGTTCACAGCCTCCACATAAAACTATCAGTGAGCTAATTCTCTTTTTTTAAACCTCCGGTTTTTCATTGATGCGTAATCATGCACTAACTGGAACCCAGGGGGACCACTGTGTACACATGTTCACAACGCAAGAAATACTGCCCCCCCTCCAAAAACCCTTTTTTTTTGCTTACTCGCAAAACTTACTCATACTTCTCGCATTAAGAAAGTTAGGTATTAGCATAAACTATTAGTAAGAGGCACTGGTGAAATTTCTCTGTTAACTGAAGAGTTAAAGTGTAAGGTGTCTCCTCCTTTTAACGGAAAAAGACGTGCTGCTTTAAACAACAGAGTGTGGCGTTACTTTTTGTCAATGAAAAAGTGTCTGTGTGTTTTTTTCTCCCTGGCGGAAACGGGCTTCCATAAGAATCAAGTAACAGGTTTATTCCATGCTGAAAAAAAGAAAGAAACACATTCCATAAGAATCAGTATACTGTAGCTTCAGATTCTGAAGGAAGATCTAAAGGGATCTTAATACCCTTAATACCCTTTATTAATAGGGATCACGTGAATTTGCGCCCTAATGCTGTGTACATACAGTACAAACATGTTGTTAGAAATATAAAAAATGTCAATATAATGCTAATACTATTAGCTACTTTAGTTTTTCAAAGAATTTTTTATTTGTTAAAAGAAAACTGATGGCAAAAGCTGGGTTTGAACACTAAACCTCAGAATTATAAATCCATCACTTAAGCAATCACACCACCAAGGAACACAGCTCAATGGAAAGTCTTATACTATTGTTTGTGCAACAGTACCATTATTTCTTTAGATATGCGATTCCATATTATATTCCCTATTAATCAAATTCTAAAAGTATGCTTTTAAACGTACAGTGACATGGTCAGAAGGAGCAAGGAGCACGTAAAAACGTTTCCGAAATAACCACATGTAAGACTTTGATTCTTAAAATGTTTAGGGAGAAATAGAATACTGGTGTGTATTTTTTCTACAGTTTACATAATATGTTTACAGTATGTTCCTAAATTAATATCATTTATGACCTTTAGATGCATTATGCTCCCATTATTTTTATGCGCAGCTACTAAAATTTCCCTTCAGTGGTAAAATCCCATATAAATATTCAATACTAAAATGTGCACAGTAAAGACATTCAATGATTAAATCTTTCCACAACCGACCAACGCACCATGAGTGCCCTTGTCGGTCAGGGAAATGCCAGTGGTACGTGTTTGTGCCGCGCACTTTGAATGGCTGCATCTGTATAACTTTAACAAGACACCATGAAATGTGAAGCAATTTCTATTATGCTTAAAAGCATAAAAGTCTATTTTAAACCATTGTAGCTCTATGTGTCTCCCTGTTTCCCATTGTCTCCCTTCCTGACAGTTTCTTCTCATCTTTCTTCTTCCTTTTGGAGCCCAAAATTTGAAGCAGCTGTTATCTTCATCATCCTCATCCATGAACACTCTGAGATGGATAATGACATGATGTTGTACTGTACATTACTGCTGAACTGGGTGCTGTAGTGAAGATTTGGAAAGAAAGATGTGAATGAGCTGTGCAGATGTTCAGCTGTGTTCCTGTCTTTTTGTCTGCAGGATGGAGAGCTGTAAACTAACAGAGAGATGTTGTGAAGATCTGGCCTCTGTTCTTCAGTCTCAACACTCCAGTCTGAGAAAGCTGGATCTGAGTTACAATAACCTGGGGGATTCAGGAGTGAAACTGCTGTCTGCGGCTCGGAGGAATCCCAACTGTAAATTAACAACACTGAAGTAAGTGAACACTGGAGATTTATTATTATTGTTCACATGCATCAAAACGTAACACCTAGAAAATACAAAACAAAAAAGAAGGGTGACATAAAAAGGATTTTTTTTGTCTAATGTTATACAAATTCTTGTCTTTGGGCTCTTTGTAAACATATGATTACTGAGAGTCTCAAAACACAACTTTCCCTTTTTTAAAAAGATATACTGTGCAGTATATGTTGTTGATTTATAATTCTGAAGGTACTTTTCATTTTGAAATTACAATCATAGTCTTGCAGATTTGAACACTCGGTCTGTCCAGCTTTAACCTGTTTCTAGTGATTCTCTCCAGGAAGGTGAATTATTGGTTTTATGCAGATTTGAAATTCCTCAATGCCTATGGGAGTGCCAGCCCCCCTTTCCATTTGAATCTTATCCTTATCTCTTATATTCCTTCATTCTAATATGTTATATACATCTGAAAGGAAGTAGCTATGGAAGTGACTTAGGTTTGCAATATTTATCAATTTGTTTATCTCTCATCTTTGAATCTTATTTGAATCTGGGGTGCTGTCTGTATGGAGTTTGTATGTTCTCTCCATGTTTGTGTGGTGGTCTAGTTTTCTCCCCCAGTCCACAAATGTGGTGGCAGGTTAATAGACTTCTGGGAAAGCTGACACTGGTGTGAGTGTGTGCCCTTTGATAGACTGGCATCCTGTCCAGGGTTCAATCTTCCCTTGTGTCCAGTGCTTCCTGGGACAGGCTCTGGGTAACTGTGACCCTAAATTGGATAATTGTTTATTTACAGTGATGTTGATAGAGTTCAAATGCTACAATGCATTTATATTAACTGAGAGTATAATCTTAAGCACCTGAATAACCATTCCTCATTTAAGTGGTTTAAAGTCAGAGGTCTGTTCTTTATGTCTCAAACCCTCAAAATTACTTCACGTTAAAAATTATTTTCTATGTGTTTAATTTATTAACATTGTTACAATTTCTTATTTTCATAATACTTTGAGTTATATTAGCTATAAAAGGTAATGTTTTAATTTAAATGGATACTTCTTCATCATTTTGCTGAGGAGCTGCCATCCTTCCAAGCTGTTAAAGCTTTAAGTTAAATACAGCATTAACATTTTAAACAACTAAGGTTACATTTCAGGAAGAAGTTCCAAAAAGTACCTTAGATCCAAAGTAGTTATCAAACATGCAGGATTGTCCCTGGAAAACAGCAAATGTGTTTTCTGTACCTAGAGGCTTAAACCCCAGTGCATTGAGTGACTTGACATTCATGCATTGGAGAAATACTAGAAAGATTTATCATATATCACATCAGTTTTCCTACCATAGCAAGGGCACTGTCAGTCATCACAGAAAATATTTCATTTGTGTCATTTCCTCTTTCCCCAAAATGATTAATAAGCATTTTAGCTACATCTTCCCCTGTAGTTGTACCATTCATGGGTTTTGGGCAGCACAGCTCTTCTCAAATTCCATCTCAGTCACAGTATCTCACAAGAATTGATCATGGCGGTACATTGTTTTTATCCACACACTCATCATGTGCAACACAAAATAGTTTTACACCTTTTAAATGCCAAGGTTTGTTGTTTGTTAACATTTTCAGCCATTCCACTTACAGATGCAGCCATTCAAAATGCATGGTACAACCCCGTACCATGCAAAATTATCCACAGTTCACCGCGTTATACCGCAGTACGTGATTGACAGGCCAAAATGACCGACAGGTGGCACTTGTGGTGCATTTGTTGTTAGTAAAATGATTGCTTCATTTAATCTCTTTACTGTGCATGTTTAAATCCGCTTAGTATTGAATATTAATATGGAATTTTACAACTAAAGGGAAATTTTAGTAGCTGAGCATAAAAAGAAATGGAGTTTAACGCATCTGAAGGTCATAAATTATATTAATGTAGGAACATATAAACATATTATGTAAATCATATTTGGCTGGTATTGGTAGTTTAAATAAAAAATACAGTATTCCATTTCTCCCTAAACACTTTAAGCATCAAAGTCTTTTATTCGGTTACATACTGTGGTTAATTTGGAAAAGTTTTTACTTGCTCCTTATGACGTATATATTAAGTTTATATACGTCATAAAGAGTTATAATGTTTTAACCTTTTCTATGAATATTTGCGCTCGTTATCACAGTAAAAAAACGCATGCTTTTTAGAATTTGATTAATAGGGAATATAATATGGAATATGAATTATATTCATATATCTTAAATTATCACAGTAGTACACTTTCTTTGTAAACATCTGCATCAATTTGACTCATTCACCCATGGAATCTTGGAATCTTTTTGTCTGCCCTGTTCAGTTATAGCTTAAAGTACGCTGGGCAAACGTCCCGAGATCGAATTCTTCCGCGACGGGGGTACCTTTAAAGCGGAGACGACGGCACCGAAAATTTTTGGCGCGCCCTCTCTTTAAAGCCCTGGCCAAATACGAAGACAGTACGTACAGTTATTATTCAAACGGAATTAAAAACTACACATCCCAGTTACCATGGTGGTGCTTGTGATCATTGCGTTTAACCAACGAAACAGGGCGAAAAATCAGTCACATGACTTTGGGGCAGAGTTTCGAAAGCTTAACCTATCAGCAACAAAGCGAAATTTACACGATAGGCTACCTCAAACTGTCAGTTACACGACTGTGTATGTCGCTTAAGCCACTCCTATTTGGCATTTTAGTTATGGAGGCGAGAAGACGCCCCCCCCCCCCCCCCCTCTCTGGGTGTCTGATTTGCCGCCATGTTTAACCGTCCGTGTCCGAATCGCAGTAGCTACGCTTATGAAATAAAGTTCATCCCAGCTACAAAACATATATATTTTTGTGGTAAGAGGGCGCAAAACATCAGTATTTACTGCTATTAATTACTGTACGATTTATAGTTGAAATCTGAGCCTAGATATAAAGTTAGATATAAAGTTAAAATCTCGACAAAGCAATGTAGGAAATACAGAGAAAAGAAATCCTTTCTGACATCTAAAATCAGTTTCGATCAAGGTCTCTAAAACGAACAAGAAAAAGAGGATTTTCGGAGGGCAATTACGCTGTGTTTATATAGGATAAGTGATCTATGAGCAATCTAATTTCTTGTTCGTTTAAAACAGTGAAATGTCAGCTGCAAAAGATCGCACCAGAAACAGCACTCTCTCTGCCTGTCATAGACGTTCAGGAAAGGCTGAATGAAGTCATGTCAAGAACAATAATTCGGTGATCAATAATAACAGTTGTAGGACAAGAAACAAAAGATAATGAAAACTTATTTAGGCTAAAACTCAAG
Organism: Lepisosteus oculatus; assembly: GCF_040954835.1. Lineage (NCBI taxonomy): Eukaryota > Metazoa > Chordata > Actinopteri > Semionotiformes > Lepisosteidae > Lepisosteus > Lepisosteus oculatus. The sequence continues at coordinate 16,451,873 of NC_090713.1, forward strand.
TTCATTCTACAAATTAAGGCAAATGAAAATTCAGGATGTTAAAGTGCTAGAGGTGTAAAAAATACAAAAATGCACATGAGTAAAAAGTTTTAGAAATGGAGCAGGTGTTGCTTTGAAATAAGCAAACAGAAAAAAAGCCATGACTAAAGTGCAGAAGAGGGATGCAGGAACACTTGCTTAGATATACAAAAAAAATCACAAAAAGGTGTATGTTACAAAAGAACATGCAAACATGTTCATCATGTACATCAATTTCCCTTCACGATCAATAAAGTCTTATCTATAAACATGAAACAGAGTGAGGAATCAGAAAATTAGCATGCATAAAAAACAGCAATTCTGTCAATAAGCCCTAAATGAATTAATAGCAACCATGGTTTCATGGAGGGCTTCTCAGATAGTTGGGCATTCAGGTAGATTGCCAGGTGAAAGGATTTGTAAACATACTTTGTTAAAGCAAGTCAGTTTTTTCTGCAACACATAAAATACATTTTTCCAAGAAAGTTTAGCCTTTGTCACTAATGAAACCACTAAATATAGAAATCTTAAGATTTTGTTATTCAATGTTGGTAGCAGGATGAACTGTGCTAAGTGTATATTTTGTCGCAGCTTTGCTGCAAGATGTTAACAGTGAAAAAAGGTATTTAGAAATGAGTTATTTCAAGAAGAAAATGTTCAGAATAATTGCAAATCTAGCAGGATAGAGAAAGCACAGAAAACAGGCAGTTAGATTGATCAGATTAGTATGAAAAGTTATTTAGCAAAGGGAATGAGAAGAGTGACAAACTAGTATGCTTTAGATCTTTTTATCTGGACCAGGGAAAACTGATCATGTTTCTCTATAACAATAATAAAAAACTTTATTTTATATATCACCTTTAAAAGTGGCATCTCAAAGCAATACAGTAGATATAAAAACAGATAAAAGGACCACAGATTACAAAGTAAATACATATAAGAAAGACAAGCAGTTAGAGGTGCTACCAAAATTAGAAAATGAAGCAGATACAGACACTAAGTCTTCTGAAAAGAAAGGTTCTGAGGTTAGATTTAAATGCACTCAGGGTACGTGACTGATATCACTGGGAATACAAATTGAGAGCTCTGGGGTGCAGCTAGAGAAGACCCTGTCACCCACAGAATGTAGATGTTCTTGAGGACAGCTAGAAGACCAGAGTCAGACGGACAAAGGTGGGGAGTAGACAGATAATAAGCCATATACTGTAGGTACTGAATGAGGATGAGGATTTTGAAGTTGACTCGAAACCTGATAGGTAACCAATGCAAGGACTTGAAAACAGGTGTAATGCATCCCTGATAGGATTCTCGCTGTCATATTCTGAACATATTGAAGATTGCTCAGTGTGGATTTAATTTCCCCAGTGAACAGGATGTGCATTTATTAATTCTAGAAAAAAAAGCCTTTCTTGATTTCTCTAGTTCTTAGTTTCTCTAGTTCCCTTTAAAATAAACTATTATTCCACAATGCAGAGTATTATATGGACAGTATTTACACATGATATTGTGATTTAAAGAAATGAACACAAGCAGCTTTTCGAGATTTAAGTGTTGGCTGAGTTATTGCAGGATAAAAAACTAGAGATGTTGGTAAGAAGATAATTTTGGGATAGCTGAGGAATACACTGATAACAAGAACACTTCCTAATGGGGTTAGGCATACTTTTGATGAAGATGATGAAGTTAACAGACTGTATGTTTACATAGATACTGAAATGAGGATTGTATTTTAGATTTTGTGTAGTTGCTAGCATTGAACTGTGTGTTGGATGCACATGAATTGAAGGAATGGGCAAACATCGCTGATGCGGATCCACAGAGCCAGCATATTAAGATGTTTATAATTAGAGGCAATTTGTTTAAATAACTAGGTATGGATACTGATGTGCAAGAGAGGTGGAAAGGCTGTTTACTTAAGCCAGCACTATAAAATATTTTATTCTCAGTGAGATGCTGCCATTTCATAGTAGGTTTCTAACACTGTGTATAGTTCAATCCACACAGTACCTTTACTTCCATCCATTTCTAATCTCTTTATCCAGTACAGAGGATTAGGAGCCTATCCCAGTAAGCAACGGACACAAGGCAGAATACACCCTGGACATAGCGCCAGTCCATCACAGGACAGACAGACACAAACACACACACACCAGGGCCAGTTTTCCCATAAACCAATTAACTAACCAGTATGTTTTGGAGTGCGAGAGGGAGTCATATCACACATATGGAGAAAAACCATGTAACCCGGAGAGAACATGCAAACCCCACACACACAGGATGGCAGGAATTGAATCTAGGACCCCAGTGCTCCAAGATAGCAATGCTAACCACTTTGCCACCATTATAAATGGATGGATATCTTAGTTATCTTTCTAGTTCACAGGTTTGCATGCATAATTTAATTTTGAAAGGCGCTGAGACATCAGGTACTACTGTTGTATTTATGAAAAAGAAACAAAACAAAAAGCATACTAACAACTGTGCCATCCTACTCTTTAGTTAATACAATTTATTATTTATAAACAGTTAACATTGTTAGCAAAATATTTTGAATTATATTTAATTAGTCAGATTTAATGTATATTTGAACAGTGAAAATATATTTTTACAAGATGCGGGGGAAAGTGCAACAACTTATTACAGTGCTAAATTTAATATTGATTGCTAATAGTTTATGCTAACACCTAACTTTCTTAATTAGGTGTAATTAAAACAGTGAACTAAGTGTAACATACCATTCAGAAATACAATCGAGAATAGTTTTGTGGTGTTTGTATGGATGAAACGTTTCTAAAATGTATAACGTAACAAATTTAAAGACGATTAAATTCTGTAATCTTTCCACTTGTAATGTCATTAGACAGAACAAGAAGTTTCTGCTTTGTCTAAGGATGGTATCAAAAAGTAGTCTAGGTGGTGAGAAAGCTGTGCTTAATGATAATTAAGTGACTTAAAAGTAAAAAGAGATGGTTCATATTGCTTGATTAATTTTAAAAACTAAGTTATAAATGCAGACGCGATCGCTGCCATAAGCGCTCCAGGCAGTAGAACGTTCGTTCTGTACTGCTGCGCTCCGCGCCTCCTCCCTCTCTCGGTGCCGTGCCCCTCTCTGACGGAGCGCAGTGGGCGGTACGCTATTTTCAGAGCCTCTGATTGGGAAAAAAAGACCTGCTGATGAGTTTCACACAACAGGAAGAGAAAAGAATGGGATTTTTTCTCTTCGAAACGTGTGCTGTCTTTATGAAATTCGTGTATTTTAAACGTTTAATTAAGAAGTAAAAACCTTACAGCGTACACAGAGATTCTGAGCTGATCACGAGGAAGAAAAATCACCCATTTTTCGCACATAAAAAGTGTTTTTTAACTCTCGTAACCCATTTTTATAGGTTTTAAAGTCGTGCAATGTCTAAGTTAAGCAGGAACACATCATTATATCTCATTTTTTATTTCTTTTTAAAAAATTTTAAAAATCGTTTGCCCAGCCTACTTAAAGTGCCAAGTGGCGCATTGGTGTAATGGATTAGGCATCTGATTGACATGTTGGAGATCAGAGGTTCATACTCAGCTCTCTCCATGAGTTTTCCTTTAACAAATAAACATTTATTTGAAAAACTAAAATAGTAAATAATATCGACACTCTTCAATTTGTTGATATTTCTAAATATCACAACATGTTCAAAGTTAAGTGAGTTAAGTGATTAACCTATTCTATGAATACCTGCGCTCATTATCGCAGTATAAAACTTTATACTTTTTAGAATCCACTAAATAGGGATTATAATATGGAATCGCTTATCTAAAGAAATTAATAACAATATTAATTTATGGATCTAAATATATGTATTTATATAGGTGGTAGTATTACTGTAACCCATTTTCTTTTTTATTTTTAATTTGACTCATTCACGCATGATGAAGTATTATGTACACTATATTAACGTTTTTGTATATATATATTATAACATATTCAATGTTAAGTTATATTGATTATGAAATAAAAACGTGAATTAGCAAACGTGATTACTGTCAACTGTTCAACCGGTTTAATTCAAAACACTTTATTCAGTGGGGCAATTTGACAGATGCCTCAAGCCTTAAAACGAAATTGTTTATATTGTAATTAGAATCAAGAATAACAAAGCAGTATTAAAAATACCACTGAAACTATAATAATGTGTCTGGCCATTATTAATAGTATTAATTTAATAATAATAATTTCAAGCTTCTTGTATCTTTTTCAGACTCATTTTCTTCTTCGGTTTTCATAAGCTTTGCTTATTAAAAAACCTATTTATGAGACATGATGTTTCATTTGTCAATAACTTTGTGAACAAATGACACAGAGCCTGCAACCCACAGGTTTTGAGATTGCGATTTGTGAAAAATTTCAGAGCTTTATTTAAACAATATCTATTATCTGGTTGCATTTTTAGAAACATTAGTTTGAATAAAGCGGATCCCAGGTGCAAGAGAATTTATATCGTGAAAAGGCATTATGCTATATTTTTTATGCATCAGTTGACGCCTTCTGAAGTCTCTCAAAAACATTAAAATGTAACATAATATTGTGTGGCCCGATGGGCAACCGATTCTTTTAATTTTAAGAAAATCAAAAATAGGAAACAATAACATGTGTTACATGTGTTATAGGAAACAATAACATTTTCTTCCTTGTGATCATCTTAGAATGTTTGTGTAAGCTGTAAGTTTGTTTTAACTTTTTAATGAAACATCGTAAACACTTTAATTTTGTAAATGCAACACGCATCTCATACAGATACAGTACAATTTCCCTTGGTGTGAAACGAATTAGCAGGTGGTTGAGAAAACAGTTTACCTCCCACTGAGCTCAGTCAGAGAAGAGGCGGCACCGATTGTATTTCTGGCTGTTATGTCACAGTTCAATATTTTATATACATCTAAATAAAGTCAGGCGTCAGGTGCATAAACTATTAGTAATCAATGAGTAGTATTACATTTCGCACTGTGAAAATTGTTGCACTTCCACATCTTGTAAAAACATTAATTTTTTTAGACTGTGTTCAAACATACGTTAAATCTGACTATAAAAAAAACAGGGTTCACCTTTTTTCTGTCTCTCCCTATTCTCTTTCACCCGCTGTGATTCGGACACAGAATAATTAAAAAAGGGAACATGTGAGGCAGGCAGAGAGAAGGGGGAAGGGGGAGACGTGTTCCCATCTCTATGACTAAAGAAAGTGTCAAAGAGAAATGGCTTGAGCGACATACAGAGCCAAAAAAGTTTGGTGCGGTCTTCTCTGCTTTAAAGGTACACACCTTGTGGAAGAATTTTCACCTCGAACATTTGCCCACCAGCTAACACATGGAACCAAACTGAATACAAAATGTAAGAAAAGTGATTACAAACAGTAAAGAAATACATACTTGCTTTATACTGTTATACTGTACAGTGTATTAAAACACACTGTGGTCACTACACTGCCCACTAAACCACTTTCCCACAATTTTACGGGGGCAAGGTCACATAGCTGATTCACAGCTGGATACAATTTGATCTTGCAAAAATTCAGATATTTGTCAACATATTTACTAAAATTATCCATCTCAGTAATCTCCCTGTGTTAGTCTCACTGTACGCTTCAGTGCTCACTCAATGTTCACACTCCCAGTAAAATAAAAAAACAGTTTCCTGCAATGTCACCTCGCACCAGGGGAAAAGGAAAAGTGCCCGCGGTCATTTTTTTCACCAACAGACAAAGTTGATTAAAACTCATTCAAAGGATGTGATGTGTTAACACAACTCTGCTTAACAGAGTTGCTTGTAAGAGCAAGGTGACTTTCTGCTCAATTAAAAAAAGCTACAGTACAGACAAATTTTAACTTCTTTAAGCAAAATTAGCTGTTTGTCAATATCTGCTACTTTGCAAGCAGTACACAACTTGTCAAAAGGTACCCTTTGTCTCTTGTGCACTCAACAAAGGTTTATTTTTTATAATACTGAAATTTTAAAGATATGCCACAGGGACTCATTATAGTATTGTAGCGAATATGGTTCGGGCAGGGAAATCAAAATACCACCCCCCCTCCCAGCCAGGTCTCGCCGCCTGCTGTTCCAAAGCTGTATGGTTTCAAATTATGTGTGAAATATATTTTATTACTCCAGTTATTAATCCAATCTATTTTTACTCATCCGGCTATGTAAAAAACATATCTTAAATTCCAAGCTGAAAAGACAAGACTCAACGTGCCTTCTTTAACTTCAGTTTACTGCTCGTCCATGGTCATTCATTATTAATATTGTAACGAACGGCAGACATACAGATGGTACAAGCTCGTTGCAGCGCGGTGACAGTACAGGCCTCTTTTTTCCCTCCTTAAACTTAAAGAATCGCATGAAGAAATCCTAAATCATGAAACCATCACTTATAATAATTAATCCAGATACAATCACACCGCAGCCAACAACAAGCTATAATAGTGGACTATTTTTATATATTTGGTTATGTAAGAAACAAAGTAATTCTCTGATCGGGGTTTGAACCATCTGGGTTCAGCACACTACATGACAGTCCATTGCCTGTGACCACTATAAGGACAATAATAGATATATTTTTTTAATAAACGAACGTCAAATGTCCCCTTGTGTCCCTTTATTGTCCCCTAAAATTATATTTTGGCTGCTTAGTTACACGACTCCATATTAATATTACTATCAAGAAGTATTAAATCAGTACACCTTTTATGAAATTCAGGTATTTTAAACATTTAATTAAAAAGTGTTTTTTAACGATCTAAACCATGTTTTACAGCATTTAAAGTCATGCAATGTTTGAGTTAGGCAGGAACATGTCATTATATCTTATTTTTGAAAAAAAATGTTGAAAATAAAAAATAATAATTTGCGAATCATGTTGAAAGCCTGTTCTACGATTACTGCAATTGTAAAAAAAAAAAAACATTCCCCCCCTCCTTTGTTTAACTTAAAAGATTTCCAGTAGGAAATGCTTAAACACAAAAGCATCACGTGTCGATTTAAGCGTCCTTCTTTCAGCATGATGAGCAACAAGGGGTCATTGTTATGATTTCTCTATTATGATCAAATCCCTCAACTCATTCACTTGTAGTTATTTTCGAAACATTTTGACATGTTCCTTTTAACTACATTGCTGTCAATTATTGTAGAAATAGACAAAATGAAACGTTTGTAATGTAGAACGCTCTGAACGAGTTAAACTTTGATGCAGGACAAATAAATGTATTTCCCACAAGCTATACTATAGTGGATTTAAAACTATACATCATCGCGATGTATGCCTGTGGCACGTCTTTGTTCAAGTTTTAAAGCTGCAGTACGGAAAATCGAGTGTTAAGAAAAAACAGGACATTTGAATACTGATAAAGAGCAACAATGACAACAGAGCATGCCCCTGAAAATGTCTCCTATCCCCCAAGCAGAACTGTCTATTTTATATTACCAACAGTGGGGTGTAACACTCTTCTATAAATTGAAGGTTGTGAAAACTGAGTGACAAATCACCCCGAACAAAATACAATTTTAAAATACAAGCAGTATGAAATTATTCGTTGTTATTAATAAATCACTTAGCTCAAAAATGCTGTGATATTTAGAAATATCAAAAATGTCAATATAGTGTCCGTAATATTTGCTATTTTAGTTTTTCAAAGAAATGTTTATTTGTTAAAAGAAAACTCATGACAGCTTGGTTCAAACCCCTGGCCTCCCGTATACAAAGCACACGCCTAACCCATTAAACCAATGTTAAACCTTAAGCTGTAGCTGAAAAGGGCAGGCAAAATGTTTTCATGTAATCATGGGTGAATGAGTTAAACTGATGCAGACGTTTACAAAGAAAGTGGACCACGGTAATACTTTGAGCTTACAGCCTGTCCAAGGTCATTCATTATTAATACTATTAAAAATATCTTCTGTATCGCATCAAAATTGGAACATTTTAACAACTGTATGAGGTGATACACAACATGTCTGCTCTATAACTCTTCAGTGTACAGAATAATTTCTGCATTACACAACCTCATCTCATCATAGTAAACAACAGTCACTGGCTAATTTGAAGGTGTAGCACATCTTCACTCTCATGGTACAGTTTCAACATACTGTTCAGAATGTTTTCAGTTCCCACTATAAGAAGAATACAAGCTTTAAAAAAAAACTAATGTCAAAATGTTTCCAAAATGTCCAAAATATGTTTCCAAAATATTTTAGCTGCTTAGTTACACGACTCCATATTTATATTACTACTAAGTGGTATTAAATCACTACAACTTTTATTTTTTTACGGTAACAATAAGTGGTGTTTTTACTACTTATTCTTAGAAAAAGATAAAAAAGTTTTAACTTTTTATGAAGTACAGAATATAAACTTAATAATGTTAGAACAAGCACGTTAAAACCAGAACCCATGTAAGTTACCAAGTTAAAGACTTTGATGCATAAAATATTTATGCATAATTAAAATATTTATGATGAAGGTGGAAGATTGTGTACTTTTGTCCAACTGAGCAATCTTGCTTTTATAAAATATACTGACTTTTTAATGTTTAATTATTAACATGCTGTAATACACAGTTTAAAATTATTAAAAATCTAAAGAGTATACAACTTAAATTCTTAATAGGAAAAAGATTGTCCCTCAGCAGTGACCTGGATTCAAAACTGGGCATTTTCTGGCACCAGCTCAAATGTTATACATGAGATGTTAAACTTTTTAGCTCCACCTAGCACTTTTACAAGGTGCTTCTGGATACTATGATCATATTTCAGTTTGCATGCAGTATAATGCGCCACGCCCACCACGTTTTGACGCAGCGTACTCCGCGCATTTTGAATGGCTGGATCTGTATACTAAATGGGAGCTGCGATGCCTTTTTTTACATTTTGGGATTATAATAAATATGCAATGATGAGTGCATTTCAGATCATAAGGAAACTACCAAGTACATGATAACGTATCATAACAATCTCCAATGTATATCACAAAACAGACAAAGTGTCAATGTATGTGTAGTGCCATATTGCCATCATTGTCTGTGATTCAGAATGAGGCATGCTTTAGACCAAGTAAATTTTGCTACTATGTTAATTCTAAATATTTTAATGAGACTGACACATACAAGACAACATTGTAATGTTGCCATAGCCAAAATGTAAATGTAGTGGCTCTCTGAAGGCACCAGTTCTGTAGGGTTTGGGCATTTACTGGGACAATTATTAATTGTAGCAGTAAATCACAAAATTGATTCTTTTGATGGCTTTAGAATCCAACCATGCGACATAACTCAAACAACGTGCACACACAGGTACTAATACTCGAGGATACATTTATTAATACATAAAATATGCATATAAACCTAACAGATCTTATCGAGAGGGTTATCAGAATACAAAAGATATATATTCAGTCAGTTACAAAGAGTTACATATATCAAGAGGACATACGTTCAGTATATCATTCATTTAGACCGTTTCATAAATGAACTTGGTTATAACTTCTACATTAGATACTCAAAACAAGTACATAACTCTTAGGAATTAAATTGATATCAACTGGTTGGGATAACAATTGAATTCTCGAGCTGTAATGCATTGAAGTTGAATACTCATCCAATCTCTGGGGATTCAGATCTCCTGCGGGCACAAAGAAACAGTTGCAGGCTGTTGCTGTCCAATCCGCGCTCTCTGGCTGCGTGCCAGGCTGTGCTGTGCGGCTTGCGACGGTGCGCTGCAGATGCTCACTGGCCGGCTAGTTAGTGTTGGCTTTAACTAGCAAAGTTTGCGTACAGGAGAAAAGATGACTGTGAGTCCCAGCAAGTCAGGAAGAGGACCGGTTCGTTTCTGATGAAGAGCTAGTTCTGAATAGTGATTCAGCTGTCCACATTTCCGACCTGTTCATGAGGCTTGCTGCTGGTGCTAACCTCGGGTGGATCCTCTGGTTGCTCTCTGGCAACCTCCGCTCTAGACTCTTAGAACAAAGGAAAGTTCTGGCACTCGGACACACTGGCCGTTCCGTGGTTGTCCGGGCTGAGTCTCAGAATGGTCAGGAGGCGCGCTGTGAGAATGTCCTGCCCTTGGGAGCCTTCTGCTCCTGGGCTGTCCTGCCCTGGAATTCTCCTTTAGAATTCCCTTCGAAAAAGTTCACAGAATTCTCCCCGAAGTCTCTACTGAATCTTACTGAATCTCTCAGGCTCTCTGTGTTGCCTGTTTTTACCTGGAGGAACTTCAGCTCGTTGATTGGCTGAAAGTTCCATGGGCATCAGAGTCCCACGTGGGTTACTCGGCCCTACCAGTCCCTGATTGGTTGATCAAGGTGAGATATGAGTCACTTACTCCTGACACCTAGGAATGCAGTCCAGATGTCCATCTGGCACTCCCTAGACAGATAGGCGCCAATGGATGACCATTGATCATGATAGCCAGGTTTAGCTAAGTGCATCCCCCTTTGGGAGCTGTCCCAGGAAACCTTATCAAAGGAACCTTAAATCAGACTGCATGAATAGTTTCTCTGTGACTGCACCACAGAGATGAACAGAGAGATGGGGCCTAATTTGGGAAAGCTCAGAAACACTTAATTCTGCCTTATTAATAAGCCTTGCCGCTACATATCCCCCCTTTTTGAAGGTCACGAGGTCCTGAGGCGTTGTTGCCTTCAAAACAAAACAGAGTTAAGTGATGTCCCTTGCCATTAGAACATTAATCTTAAATGTCCACATTACTCCTCGAGAATTCATACGGAACCAGCATTGGATACAAACAGGATGAATAACATCTGGAGTATGTATAAACACGGTAGGAGACATTATCTTAGTCTAGGAATTACACATCAGGAAGTTCACTGTCAATATCTGATACCTCTGTAGTAGATATTTGGGGAGAAGTCACTTCCTTTCTTTTGACATGCTACCTTTGACTCATTCGTGCTACCCTGAGTACATCTTGATGTAAGAGTACAGCATTCAGAGTACATTGTCAGTCATGATCCAGCTTCCCGGCAGCAGTGTTACAATAACAACAGTTCCTGTTCCCAGCCCCCCGATAAACCACAACACCTGTGTTGGGTATCTGCTAGGGTGGTTTGGAGGTTTGTTCCATTAAAGCAAACTAACTACCTGTACCTCTTCAGGGCTTACTGTTTCTTGGATTTCTATCCAATTCCTTAGTGTGGCACCTGAAGGCATCCAAGACCTCAAGTTTGGTCTTATGTTGTCTGGTTCCAGACCGTACAGTGTTAAGTTCAAGAGCACTGTGGCCTCCTCGGGAACTTGCAGGAAACTGTTTGATTAGGTAGCTGCATTGCGGTACCTGTATCATGCCTGTCACAAGTCATAGTGTCAGTTAAATGTGGTGTGTTGACCAGCCATTTACGTCCCACCTGCTCTTCATGGGGTTCATTAACCTCCTTCTGCTCGTTAGTAGCTTTACACCCTTCATTGGTGAATCGTTTAGACACAGCCAATGGATAGCTTTGGTAGCCATACCCATCTCAAGATTTGGAACCGAATTCAATCTTGGATTGCCTTCTGGGTGAGCTATGAGCGATGGGGTTAATGTCACATACTCCTCTACTGAGAAGAGTGGAATCAAGTGGGTTGGGAATTGTGCCATGGCTAGACTGGCTACAGTGGCACTAAACTCCCTTAACAGGTCTTGTGTCAACATTCTGGCCTGTTGCACACAAGCATATACCCACTGTATAACACCAACAATCATGTCCACTGGTTGGGGAATAAGGTTTAACCCTGTTGCATAGGAAGTTGCCTATAGGGTTTTCCCTAAGCTTTCCAACTTTTGCTGCTGTTGATACAGTCTGTCACTACCTTCTGGCATCTCTGACACCTGCCTTCTTGGGGCAGTCAGGGTGAGAGTGCCAGTAGCACACAAACCTACCAGAAAAAGCAAACGTGCAACAGTGGCAGCAGCAATCAGTCCTCCCAAAAGTCTTTTCGGGTGGCTGACCCCAGTCATCTCCTTCTGAGTGACTGTTGCCTTTCTAAGCTGGCGCAGCATGTACATGGTGTCTTTCTCAGTATGCCATGTGGCATCTTGGGCACCAACATCCTGGAAATCTGGGGAGATCTGAGGCAGCTGCTGATGCTGCTCCTCCTTTTCCAGGGCATCTGCTTTTTTGATTTGTTCATGCCTGTGCTCTAGGAACCCTGCAGGGAGTGGTGCAGCAGTGGAGCATGCCTGACCCTCGGCTGTGGTCATCTGGAGCACCTGAGTGATCTGGGATTGTTATCCCATTCTCACTGTTCAGGTCCACCCTGCACACTTCCTGATTGAGGAATCCCTCTATCGGCATGTTTACAATTGTTCGCTGGGGGTAGGTGTAGGACACCTGCTCGCTCCTCCCTTCCCTCGCTAGGGGTTCAGGGAGCTGCCCCAGCACTGGGATAGCTAGTTCACTGTCTTTGAACTTACTATCACCCACCAGGCCCATGTCAGTGCGGGCGGGGATTCTGACACCCCTCTTTGCGATGTCCTGCACTGGCAGGCGGGTGGCTTGACCATCCAGCTCAAGTCTGGGTGAACCACTGTTGGTCAGACTCAGACTGACAGACTGAGCTGGTGGCTGTGAGAAAACCGGCTCAGCTTTCATTCCCTGTCCCTTCCTGGGGACTGGGTGTGTTGGAAACCCTGCCGTTGAGGCAGGAACAATCAGGTCAGTCTCACTCACTACCTGGTAGTTGTGAGAAATAATGTTACCTGACTGCAGGTTCCCTGGGTCACACCAGAGGGAATCGGCACCTGGGATCAGGTGTGTCCACAGCGCAGTAGTCTCAGTGTCCAGCTGGACCTCCTGTCTAACCTGTGAATGTTGCACCAGGGGCACCTGGAGGTGGCCCCGTGACAGCTGCTCAAGCAGATCCTCACTAATAGAGGACCTCTCAGGGCTAAGGGTGAGGGTTACATCACCAACCTGCTCTCCTGCCATCTGGATCCCTTCCACCACTACAGGGTGGTGTCCCTGACCCCTCTTGGGTGCCAGGGTGCACAGGGAAAGCTCCTTCTCATCGCCAGGTGGGGAGATCTGCTCCTCTTTAGGGATGTAAAAGGGGTGTGCTTTACCTGGTGGATCAGGCAGCTGCTTGGAGCACCACTCCTGTGGCATGGAGGCTGTTGTGACCTCAGCCGGGACACGACTTCCCTGTATATTCAGGGAACAAGAAAATATTTGTATTTCTTGTCCAGAGGTAACAGAAGGAATCTCCACATAGGCTTCTGTGTTCGGTGGGCACTGTGTGAGCACAGTCTGCCTCTTGGCCCCCCTTTCCTTCTGTACAGAAGGCTTAGGAGCCTTGACCTGTTTCCACACCTTGCCTTTCTGGTGATCCACCAAAGGTTCCTCTCTGAGTCGCATGCCCTTTTCTTTTTCTACCCGTTTGAGTTTGGCGTGTGACATCAAACACGTCTCAACCTCAGTGTCAATCAGTGTCTCACTGTGTAAGACATCTCCCATGGCAGCCTTGAGGTAAAAGCTTCCTGCTTTTCCTCTGTGTTTACTTCTCTGACTTCAGGGGTGGAGTCAGCACTCACTTGGGAGTGGCTGACCTCATCCAGGCAGGAACCCTTCCGCTCAATCAGATAGACTGAGGGAGGGAGAGGGGGAGGGTCTCCGCCTCCTCCAGTGGAGAGTATCAGCTCATTCACGCTTCCGGCAGCCCTGGGGAGTGGTTGTCCCTGTCCTAATAAAGCTTGTTCAAGCCTGGCCAGGCGGGCGGCTACTGAATCCTTTTGTTCAGCCTTTTCTAGCCCTTTCCCTCCCCCGGTGTTCTCATGGCACTTAGGACGCTGGGTGCGGTCCTGTGTGCCTGCTTTGGAACAGGGCTTAGCCAGCTCAGGAGCCTGTGCTCCTTCGAGCAGGAGGGAGTTAACCCTGCTGGCTCTGACGGCGAACACAGTCGCTTTAACAGCTTTTTGCTCAGAGCAACTTTGGACATCATACTCCCAGGCTTTCTGCACGAATCTCTTAATATCAGTCATTTTCATGGTCTGTGCATCTGTATGCGTTAAGATCATCTTTCTGACTGACGGGTGGAGATTCGCAATGAATAAACCCTTGAAATGTGTGTTCTCTTCGCAACCCTCATCATTTCGCCCTGCAAAATAAGTTCGTCTAAGTCTCTCGTAATATTCGCGAGGGGACTCTGCTCTCTCGTGCTTAATGTTAAGAGCGGGGGCTATCTCGGCAGTCGGGTCAATAAACGCACTGTATTCTTTGATAAGTGCATGACAAAGCTGTTCAAAGTCATTACAGACTTCTTTCATCTGCCTAGCCATCCACTCATGTACAGCTCTGCTGGTAGTTTTCCTGACCAGAAACACTTTCTCCTGTTCTGTGGCGTTTGGCAGGAACTGCAGGTTATACCTGAGGTCTTGAATATAACTCTCGATATTATTCTCTGACACTGCAGGGTCAAATCTCTCTATGTTCTTCGCTAGCTCTCTCAGAGAATGGAGATTTATTCTCCTAGCTTCTCCGCTGAAGGAGATATGACGGAGATCGTGGTCAGACCTGTCGCTGCTAGAGAGAGTGCTTAATAGCGACTCGAATTCAGACCTTTTAGCAACCATCGTTAAACTTAAAGAGTATTACTTTTAAGTACGAAATCACAGTTTTACCACAGAAAACCACAAGATCAAGTATGCAATCAACCCGGTAGATTGCAAAAGATCACAAAACAATCAAGCACTGCTTAAAGAGCAAGGGGAACTTTTTTCCTTTCGGCTTTCAGCACACTGTATTGTCGTGTATGAAACCCGCAGCGTTTTATATTGAATTATTCCGCTTGGTTGATTCATTTCAGTCTTGCCACGCCCACCCAGGGACGCCATAAATGTAATGTTGCCATAGCCAAAATGTAAATGTAGTGGCTCTCTGAAGGCACCAGTTCTGTAGGGTTTGGGCATTTACTGGGACAATTATTAATTGTAGCAGTAAATCACAAATTTGATTCTTTTGATGGCTTTAGAATCCAACCATGCGACATAACTCAAACAACGTGCACACACAGGTACTAATACACGAGGATACATTTATTAATACATAAAATATGCATATAAACCTAACAGATCTTATCGAGAGGGTTATCAGAATACAAAAGATATATATTCAATCAGTTACAAAGAGTTACATATATCAAGAGGACATATGTTCAGAATATCATTCATTAAGACCGTTTCATAAATGAACTTGGTTTTAACTTCTACATTAGATACTCAAAACAAGTACATAACTCTTAGGAATCAAATTGATATCAACTGGTTGGGATAACAATTGAATTCTCGAGCTGTAATGCATTGAAGTTGAATACTCATCCAATCTCTGGGGATTCAGATCTCCTGCGGGCACAAAGAAACAGTTGCAGGCTGTTGCTGTCCAATCCGCGCTCTCTGGCTGCGTGCCAGGCTGTGCTGTGCGGCTTGCGACGGTGAGCTGCAGATGCTCACTGGCCGGCTAGTTAGTGTTGGCTTTAACTAGCAAAGTTTGCGTACAGGAGAAAAGATGACTGTGAGTCCCAGCAAGTCAGGAAGAGGACCGGTTCGTTTCTGATGAAGAGCTAGTTCTGAATAGTGATTCAGCTGTCCACATTTCCAACCTGTTCATGAGGCTTGCTGCTGGTGCTAACCTCGGGTGGATCCTCTGGTTGCTCTCTGGCAACCTCCGCTCTAGACTCTTAGAACAAAGGAAAGTTCTGGCACTCGGACACACTGGCCGTTCCGTGGTTGTCAGGGCTGAGTCTCAGAATGGTCAGGAGGCGCGCTGCGAGAATGTCCTGCCCTTGGGAGCCTTCTGCTCCTGGGCTGTCCTGCCCTGGAATTCTCCTTTAGAATTCCCTTCGAAAAAGTTCACAGAATTCTCCCCGAAGTCTCTATTGAATCTTACTGAATCTCTCAGGCTCTCTGTGTTGCCTGTTTTTACCTGGAGGAACTTCAGCTCGTTGATTGGCTGAAAGTTCCATGGGCATCAGAGTCCCACGTGGGTTACTCGGCCCTACCAGTCCCTGATTGGTTGATCAAGGTGAGATATGAGTCACTTACTCCTGACACCTAGGAATGCAGTCCAGATGTCCATCTGGCACTCCCTAGACAGATAGGCGCCAATGGATGACCATTGATCATGATAGCCAGGCTTAGCTAAGTGCATCCCCCTTTGGGAGCTGTCCTAGGAAACCTTATCAAAGGAACCTTAAATCAGCCTGCATGAATAGTTTCTCTGTGACTGCACCACAGAGATGAACAGAGAGATGGGGCCTAATTTGGGAAAGCTCAGAAACACTTAATTCTGCCTTATTTATAAGCCTCGCCGCTACATCATGTTTTAGATTATTTTAAGTATTGCAAAAAAGGAAACCTGCCAACCAACTAAAACACACTCATATTTATTTTCATTTTATTTCTTGTTCACTTGCAGCGAAGGGCTGGGTTTATGGTGCAATTTGCACAAAATCTTGCTCTCGCCCTCAGTGAGACCAGCTGATTTTCATCTGCCTTCGACAACATGGCAACCATGCAGTACTTCCACATAGTTCATGATTATGTACTTTATTTCAAATTAGAAATTTTGAGATACTATCAGTTTATTTTGTATCAGATATTAAAAACCCAGTCTAAGAATTTGGGACTGCAGTTCCCCTTTTAGATCCGAGTGAGGTGTGGACCAATATTGCAGGTGGGATCATGATTTTGATTGGGAGCAAGTGGGATTTAGTTCCACACAGGGCTACACATTCAGACACATCTTTCTAAAGTCCTCCTCATCTCAACGTGTCTCACCTTGCCCAGTAATAAAACTGTGATGAGAAATATAAGATACTTGATCTTGTAAGAAAAGCTTCTCCTCTCATTTCCTTGTCTGACATGTTTAATCCTGCTCCTCACTCTCTTGCTCATCTTTTACTTTGTCCCTTTCTTTCTCTTGTCTGTTGTCCATCTGGCTCAATCATTCTCTTCACAACAGTATCTGCCAAACATAACAACAAACACACATAGTCTTCCAGGTGTTTGTCCATTAATTTCTATCTAATGTTTTATAATTTTGTTTGATGATTCCACAGTGTTTGCTAATCCAACTAATTTGGTATCATGAAGAGATCATTGGTATAAATTAGGAAGAGCAGTGGTCCTAGTACAGATCTCTGTGGTACTCAAAAAATTACATCAATGCAGTTTGACTCATCTTATTTTCTTTTTCTATTTATTAAATAATTCTCAATACAAACACACCTTCTCTTTGCCTGTAATTTGAGAATTTCTCCAGTCAATGGTGTCTGTTTGAAGAGTTGTGTCAATGGCTTCTGAATACATGTACTCTGATAATATACTGTAATATGATTTAAGCATTAATATTCGTAGCCAAAACACTGTCATGCACATATCCTTATATAAATAACAATAATAATAAAACAATGACAATCTGCAAAAGTTCAATTTTTAGATCCATTCATTGTGTTCTTTTGTTATTACAGAACATGAGGATGTAAGCCTAACATTGAAGAAGATTCCTTAATGGAGCATGGTGGCAGAATTCCTTATCTTTAAAGAGACAGAACAAACTCCTCCAGAAGTTCATCAAACACCAGTCTGCAGACCTGCTGATAAAAACCCCTCTGAGCAGACTGTGTGAAGGACTGTGTTTCCATTGTGCTCTAGTATATGTGGAAGGTAGAGACAGGTCTCTCTCCTGCTCTGGGTCTGGACAGTGTGTAATTGGATGAGTATGAGTTTGTTTCTAATCTCTAGAATTAAAAAAAGATTGTCTCTTAAATATATAATTAGTTCTGTTGGTTTGCTATGCACATTTTGTCTTTATAAAATTGGATTTTGCATACATGCAAGTTTTTATTTTGTGCAGTTCCTAGGTAAGCCGGCTCTCTCAACCAATGGTGGCCGTATGTGTTACAGTATATTTGAACAAAGTCTTGTAAATTATTTTTTTTCAAGATGTGGAAGAAGGGCAACAATGTATTACAGTAAAATTGTTAATTTTAAAAGTTGATTACTAATAGTTTATGCTAACACCTGCCTTTCTTATTTAGATGTATATGAAATATTGTACTAAGTGTGACATAATATTCAGAAATGCAATCGAGAATCGCTTGTGGTATTTGTATAAGTGAAACTTTTATAAAATGTATTAAAAATAGTAAAATAGATAAAAATGTATTATTTTGCCATGTGTAATGTCACCAGAAAGTACAATAAGCACCTGCTTTGTTTAATGATGGTTTAAAAAATAAAACTAACTGGTGATAAAGCTATTTTAATGCCAATGAAACATTTTGAAGTTAAAAGAAATGATTAACATTGTGAAATTGAAATCTAATAAGTAAATTGATTCTTAAAATGTAGAGAGCTTTAGGAAAATATATAACAAGGATGTAACTGCTGTGCTATGTGCAGATTTTTAGAAGACAGTTTGTAAACACAGTACGTAGTGTCTAGATTACTGAATTAGTCGAGGGTAACTGCTAAGCTTTGAAAAAATATATTGGTGCTTCTTCTTTTGTTTTTATGATGTAATCTGTTTTGTCCTAAGGAAAGGAGAAGTATTAGAAGGGACAAAGTGCTGTACTTTCCCTTGCATTACAATATCTTTATAAGAAGCCTGTACTGCCTGTAACAAGTTGAGTCTCTGACGCACTCTGCAGAGTGACAGCAGGGCTCCCAATATTGCAATACTGAAATAAAGACCTTAATCAGGTGAGAACTCTCTCTCGTGGCTTCCTTGATAGGTGTATTTCCATGACAGTTGCTTGATTTATTTTAGGCAGATGTGTTCGGTGCTGTAAGCGCTCCAGGCTGCAGATGGCTCATTCTGTCTTGCTGATCATGCCTCCTCTCTCTTTCGGTTCCGCCTCTTCTCTGAAGGAGCTCAGTGGGCGGTGTGCTATTTTTCTCAGCGACCTGCTGATCTGCTTTACACCACAAGAAGACAGGAGATCGTGATTTTTCCCGTGTGAAATGCCTGTTGTGTTGACAAAATTAAAGTGTTTAAAACGTTTACAAATAAAAAAAAACACAAAGATTCATACACAAAGCTTCTAGGATAATCACGAAGAAGAAAAATCACCATTTTTTCTTGCATAAAAAGTGTTTTTTTTAACTAAACCCTTTTTTATAGCTGTTAAAGTCATGCAATGTCTGAGCAAGGCAGGGACATGTCATTGTATCTTATTTTGTATTTTCTTTAAAAAAATAAAAGCATCAGTTGCCCATCATGTCTTACAGTATTACAGTATGTTACATTTTTTACATTTTCGAGAGTTCAGAATACTTCCACTAATGCAAAATAAAAATGTAGTGATTGAGCATAGATCTTTCTTCCTGTCAAAAGAATTTTATATGTAGTTATTGTTATCTGTGTAAAAACAAAATACAGAAAGTTTCTCAAATTAAACACAGAGTTTGTGTTATTCTGCTTTATATGCTCAGGTGTTTTGCATACATGCAGTAGCTTTTGAATAGTAATTCTTGCGTTATGAACTTGCTACACCTGGGATCCACTTTATTCAAACTAAGGTTTAAAAAAATGCAACAAGGTACCAGATATTGTAAAAGTTTTCACAAATCACGATCTTTAAAATGCCTTTGGTTTGAAGCCTCTCATTTGTTTGCAAGGTTATTAATATCTGAAGCATCGTGTCTCATAAATACTGTAGGTGTTTTAATAAGAAAGCGAAGGTTACGAAAACTGGAGACAACAAATGACCCCGAAAAAAATACAAGAGGTTTGAAATTATTCAAACCTCTTGTATTTTATTATTATAATAATAAATTAATAATGTTAATAATGATCAGATATGTTATTATAGTCCAGTTTCAGTGGTCTTTTTAATACCACTTTGTTATTCTAGATTATAATTATAATAAATAGTTTCATTTTAATGCTTGTTGTAAAGGCTTGTTTTAAATTGCCCCACTGGAAGAAGTATTTTGAATTGAACTGAATTAAACCAGTTGAACTGTTTCTTTCCTCCCATTGTTGACAGTATTCACCTTTGCTCATTTATGTTTTTATTGATACAATTTAACATTGAATACTTTGTGATATAAAACAATAAAAAGCCAGTATAGTGTACATGATATTTAGGATTTTATTTTTTAAAAAGGAGTTTGTTTGTTAAAAGAAAAACTTGTACCCTAAGAAAGAATAAAACGCAGACCTCTGGGTGGAGAGGAGTGCTCAAAAACCCATTGGTCTAACACACCACTCGGAAAGACAGCTGAAACAGACTGGTCAGAATGTTTCCAAAGCAATAAAAAGTAAATGAGTCGATGTAGATGTATAGAAAGTGGAATATGGTAATACTACCATTTATATAAATATATGTAGATCTTTAGATTAATATTGTTATTAATGTCTTTAGTTACGCAATTCCATATTATATTAAGCAGATTCTAAAACATACATGCTTTTATTGAAATAACAACAGTAAGTATTCATAGAACAGGTTAAAACATTATAGCTTTTTATAAAGTATATAAACTTAATATACTGTAGTCAGAATGAGCATTTCAGAACCTTTCCAAATAACCACAGCAAGTGACCGAGTTAACAACTTTGATGCATAAAATGTTTATGAAGAAAGTGCAATACTGTTGTGTATTTTTTAATTTTAGCTACCACTATCAGGAAAATACAGTATATATACTACACTATATTATATAACATTTTTATATGTACATGATATTCTGAGATGTTATGCTCCTGTTATTTTTATGCTCAGCCATCAAAATGTCCCTTTAGTTGTAAAATTCCTTTTAATATTCCATATTAAGCGTATTTAAACATGCACCGTAGAGAGATTAAATGAAGCAATCATTTTCACTAACATCTAACGAACCACAAGTGACACCTGTCAATAATCTTTGGCCAGTGAATCACATGCCGCGATAAAGAGCAGCTCCTCTAACACATCTTCATCCCAAATGGACCATTACAAGCAAACAGATATGCTGTCTTTTTTGTGTGCAGATATATGTTTTTCTTTACCTCCCTTTTTGGACTTCTCATTTATAGCTGCTGTTGGCCAGGCATTGATGTCAACAGCTTTCATCAGACGTTTCAGCCTTTTATCCAGCTATCTGAGCTGGTACCTGTAGAAACATGGTCAGGCTCCACAGCTCCTGGTTTATCATGGAACAACCCATCAGTCTGGGGTTCCTGATCGATTCGCTGGCAGTGGTTCTGGAACAGCCATTACACTGACAATCACTGGAGTCCAGGCTGAAGATACAGGAGGTTATTACTGTCAGCAGAGATATAGCTATCCTTTCACAGTAATACACGTCTGTACAAAAATCTCTACAGGAGCTCTACATGAGCTCAGCAGGATCTACAGAGGTCTGACTGAGAACAGGTGCTGAGCTGCAACAATTGAACTGAACAGAGATGGGTTTGTACATAATTTATATACTGTATGTATTGTGTACTAAACATACAGAAGGAATGTGTAGATACTCTTATGTTATTAAACCTAAAAGGCTATGACATTTTTGAGTTTCTTAATCATTTATAAATGTTGTGTTATGAAGACAAAGGAAAAATGTGTACATTTATGTATTAAACTTAACAGGCTATGAAACAGAAAATTACAAATACAGTTAATTAACATTGTAACTAAAAATACAATTAGATAAAATATATAATTGTTATCATAACTAAATTTCCATTTTTTTCTATATTGTAATATTTATTCATTATTATTATTTCAAATATAATACAATCCACTAAAGATCTAAAGACTGCTTCTGCTTCTGTTAAAGCAGAAGGATTGGTATCTAAATGTCATGTGAGACACCGGGGATCTGGATGTTGTTCAGATATGTTGATTATCAAATTATCAAAAAAACCACAACAAAAGCTGCAGTTATGAATATTGACCACAAGAGGGAGACAGAACAGGTCATCACTGTCTCCACTGTAATATAACAACATGATTAAGTTAATAAAACAGACTTTATTTCCCCACAACAGTCTCCCAAGGAGAATCTTTTGAAGAATTCATTACAATAAATATTTTTACTTTATAAATTTGGAGAAGTGATTCAGACATGTTTACAGAAGGTATAGTAAATATGTTAAGTAAGTTCAAAAACGTGCTGTGAATTTGTATATTTGGAACAACAGTCCACACAAAATGAAAGGACATAATGGAGGTGATGTCTCAGTCAGTTCCCCATAAAACCTATTCTAATGTGCACAATTTCCAGTGGGGACACAAATAATTTTACAGTGCTTCCGTCTGCCTGCAAAGACCCAGATATCTACTGTACACCAGGTCTCTAGTCTCTATTACTACTAGAGTACTAACATAGTACTTACATAGTGCCTTTCTAAACACCCCATTCCACAGGAAATGGGGACTCTTCTCCACCACCAGCAGTGTGTAGCCCCAAATGAATGATGTGGCAGTACGCTCACCACACACCAGCTCTCAGTGGGGAGGAGAGCAGAGTGAGGGAGCCAGTTCTTAGAGGGGGGTTATTAGGAAGCCACAATTGGTAAAGGCCAGGGGGACATTTGGCCAGGACACTGGGGTAACACCCTTACTACTTTTGAGTAATGCCCTGAGATTTTTAATGACCACAGAGGGTCAGGATCTTTTTTTACATCTTTTTTTTTTACATAAATTTTACATCTCATCCAAAGGACAGGACCTTTTTTACAGTATAGTGTCCCCATCAAATACCGAGGCATTAGGACCCACACAAAGCACGGCGCCCCCTACTGGTCACACTTTCACCTCGTCCAGCAGCACCCTTAGCTTTCCCAGAAGGTCTTAGCAACCAGTCAAATTCTGACAAAGGAAGAGGTAAAGGCTCATTCCATACAGATTCAGCCATTCAAAATGGGTGAGGTATTTCGCGGCATACCCCGGTGGGCGTGTCGCGGTGTCACGCGGTATCACGTGGTGTCACGTATCATTTGACGCTCTGCCGGAAACTATCCGGCGTCGCCTTGTAAGACCGCCAGGGGGAGCTTAACCTCTCATTTACAGCATTTGAGCCTTTAATTTTGAACTGTGTATTACAGCATGTTAATCATCAGTCATTAAAATGTTGGTATATTTTATGAAAGCAAGATTGCTCAGTTGGACAAAAGTACACAACCTACCTTTATCAGAAATATTTATGCATCAAATCCTTTACTGAAGATATTACTAATAGTATTAATAATGGATGACTCTGGACATGCTGTATACTCAAAGTATAATTTCTTTAGCACATTTGTACAAGCACTTGGAATCTGTCCAAGCCATACTTTGTCAGGCATTTTGTTTTACTTCAACGGGCATAAAAACTTCCTTGCTTTAAACAGGGCGTTTCATAATTTCTAACTACGAAAATGATTTAAAATGCAACACTTATCATTCAACTAGAGCTTAAAATATCACAAGGATCCTCAAGAGCACAGCAAAGAGTGTATTAAAAGACACTTGTATTTATCAACGCTTTCTTTTCCGTATACCAGATTTTATGGAACCACTTCAGAGGGGTGTCAGCCAGTCAGATTCCAGGAATCGGCACTTTAAAGGAAAAATACACACCGGTATTCCATTTCTCCCTAACAATTTTAAGCATCGAAGTATTTAACTAGCATGTGAAATAGCGTGTGAAAAAGTGGTAGTTTTAAGCTTTTCTGCTAATATAATATGGAATCGCGTATCTAAAGAATTTAATAACGGTATGATTATATTCGTGTGCTGCGACAGGGCTGTGTAGGGCTGTTTCGCCTGCCTGTTCATGCGAGCTGTCTTGTAGCCTACTGGTCTAGGTGCGTGACTTACAACTAGCAGGTTGTGTGTTTGAATCCAGCTGGTACTGGACTTTTCTTTTAACAAACATTTCTTCGAAAAAATAGAATAGAGATATTATGGACAATCAATTGACTTTTATATTTCAAAATATCGCAACATGATCGATTCTAAGTCATTTTTGATAACAATGAATAGTCACCTTCTTCCCTTTAAAAGCTAGCAAGACAGGTTTCGATTCACATTAGCTGGCGAGCCTTGTTAAAAAAACTAATGATAATGTAACATGCCACTGTTTGTTCATGAACAAAGTTATACTGAGATATCCTTAGATACGCGATTAAAAAATAAATAAATAAAAATTTGAATCTCCTGCGGAACACATTCCATAAGAATCAGCGGTTTTACAGTATATATCGCCTTTAAAGGTGGCTTCTCAAAACGCTTTACGGGATAAAAACAACCAGAACAGCAGCAACAACAATATTGTATTTCGTTGCACTTTGAAAACCAAGTAATAACTTAACTATACAGTACGTGCAAATGTTTCGTATGTTGCTGTCGTGAATGCCTGCGTACCCATACGTATCTTATTTGCCTTGAGTCCTGGCTATCTCTCTCCCCCTTCCCCCCCTCTCTCCCTCAATTCAATTCAATTCAAGGTGTTTTATTTGCATGACAGATGGGTACAATTCTTGTTGGGAATGTATACTTTGATATTTACACCCGGCGCGGCATTGAGGGACCGTCTGCATTATAACTTAGTTTTTAAAATTAATCAAGCAATATGAAGCATCTCCTTTTACTTTTAAGTCCCTTAAATACATTGAGCACAGCTTTCTCACGACTTAAGATTGCTTTTCGATACCATCCTTACACAAAGCAGAAACTTTCCGATGACTCACAGTACAAGTGGAAAGATAACAGATTTTAATCGTCTTTAATTTTGTTACGTTATACGTTTTAGGAACGTTTCATCTAAACAAACACCACAAAACTATTCTCGATTGTATTTCTGAATGTTATGTTACACCTGCAGTAGTTCACTGTTTTAAATACATCGAATTAAGAAAGTTATGTGTAGCACTTTAGATCTTTTTTTCTGAACCGGGAAAATCTGATCATGTTTCTCTATAACAATAATAAAAAACTTTATTTTGCATATCGCCTTTAAAAGTGTTCCGCCGGGGATTCAAAAAAATTATTTTAAATAGGCTGATAAAGCTTAGACTACTGTAACTGTATTCTAGCCTGTATTACAACAGAACATTGGACAATGCAACGTAAATTGCAAAAATGCACTTGGAATCTGTCCAAGCCCTCCTACAAAAATTATTTAAACTGCGACACTGATCATTCATCTCTAAATAAACTTTATTTTATATAGCGTTTTTAGCGAATAGGTTATTAGATTGCTCATAAACCTAATCACTTTTTCTACATAAACACAGCGTGATTGCTCTCTGAAAATGCTTTTCCTTTATATTTACAGTAGGTACTGTTAAACCAACAGCGTACTGTTAAACCAACGCATTATCATGTTAAAGCGATTCTATTGAGGGAGTAGCCCAGCTACCACTTAACACTGTACTTCCTACTTTGAATACCTGTGAGACCGGTTTTATTCGTCACAGCCAGCACTCCGGGAGATAGGGGTTGAGTAGGCGAGATTTCCAGCGAAAGACACCTCCCTCTCAAAAACCCAGTAAGCAGTAATGCTTTAAGTTGAAAATCGAGGTAGATTTTGAGGATGATAAAGAGGGTAAACTGGGATGGGAGGAGGGTTTGGTTTTGCATAAGGGGCAGAAGATTTCCCTTGTAAGGATGGTATCAAAAGCAATCTTAAGTGGTGAGAAAGCTGTGCTCAATGTATTTAAGGGACTTAAAAGTAAAAGGAGATGCTTCATATTGCTTGACTAATTTTAAAAACTAAGTTATAAATGCAGACGCTCCCTCGGTGCGCTGCTCTGGTATGCCGGCTCTTACACAGTGCCTGTCGGCAGTAAGCGTTACAATATACATACCCAACACTGCTTGTACCCATCTGTCATGCAAATTAAACACCTTGAATTGAATTGAATTCACATGTGTTGCAGTATGCTCCTATTCTTCTTATGCTCAGCTACTAAGATTTCCCTTCAGTGGTAAAATTAGATATGAATATTCAATACTTAAACGGGCACAGTTAAGACATTAAATATACATATACATACTGTATACAGTACAGTTTGCATACGGTAATATGTTTATGTTCCTAAATCAATCTCTTTTATGAGCATGTGAAAGGCATGGTGAATCACTGTACTTTGCATGATTGGAAACAAATGCGTGATTGTGAAATGCTGTGGTGTTACTTTTACAAAGACGGTCAATGAAAAAAAGAATGTTGACCAGGGCAATACTTTGAGTTTACACTTACAGCTTGTCCAAGGTCATTCATTATTAATACTATTAGTAATATGAAGACAATACGTACAGTTATAATTCAAACGGAATTAAAAACTACACATCCCAGTTACCATGGTGGTGCTTGTGATCATTGCGTTTAACCAACGAAACAGGGCGAAAAATCAGTCACATGACTTTGGGGCAGAGTTTCGAAAGCTTAACCTATCAGCAACAAAGTGAAATTTACACGATAGGCTACCTCAAACTGTCAGTTACACGACTTTTAAGTCCCTTAAATACATTGAGCACAGCTTTCTCACCACTTAAGATTGCTTTTGATACCATCCTTACAAGGGAAACACACTCCATAGGAATCAGCGCTTTTATACAGTATATCGCCTTTAAACACATATATTTAAACACGTGTTTACGATTTAAATCAAAACGCGATTCAAATCAATATAAATGTATATTTTGTAACGCATAGGTGACTATTCATTGTTATTAAAAAGACTTAAATTTGATCATGTCGTGATATTTAGAAATATAAATTTGTTTGGTGCGAGTGAGGTTTTATTTAATCTCTGACCAAGGGAAACGTTTCATTTTTTCAAAGAAATGTTTGTTAAAAAATAAAGTCATAGTTCCATGGGTTTCAATCACAGACCATGTGACATGGGAGTCAGGAAACTAACACACAGCGCCACCGGATTTAATAACGCAATAAAAATGCTATAAAATAATGTGACTGGGCACAGAAAAAGTTTACAGCACAGTACAATAATAAATGCTGACCATGACTTTAGAAGCATTAATTACCTTACACTCAATTTAAACACAAGCTGTCTTTCTGTATGAACCTCTAAGCTGGTTCATACAGAAAATGTAGAAATGCATTAGCCTGATTATGATTAAAAAACACATAATTAAACACACGTTTGCGATTTGAATCAGAACACAATTTAAATCAATATAAATGTTTATATTGTAACGCATACTGTCCAGCCTCCATTTCTCTATAAAAATTTACTCTGTTGCACACACACACACAATAGAAGCAGGAACCGCTGTCAGAAAGGAAGAAGGTGACTATTCATTGTTATCAAAAATGACTTAGAATCGATCATGTTGCGATAACACTAACAAGCAGTCTTGGCCAACAATGACAATAACTTCAAAGGAGAAGAAAGAATGAAAGAGTTGGAGGACAGGATGAGGAAAGGACTCCTAAAGAAAATAAGGACATGGGAAACAAGGAGAAAGAGGGAGAACCTACAGATAACAATGAAACACCAAAGGACGAAAATAAGCAACATGGTGAAAAAGGTGCCAGGGGTGAGGATGAGATTGAAAAATCAAAGAAAGAGCCAGCAGACAAAATGTTGTTTGCAACACAATTGACAAAGGTGAGGAGATACAGGAGATGTAGAGCAGGGCACAAAAGGAGGAAAAATACATTGGTGCCATTTTCCTGGGAGAAGAAGCTTCCTGTGGAGCAGACACAGAGAGAAGCACACCCAGCCCCTCTGAAGCCCCTGCTGCGCAGCTGCAGTTCCAGCCCCCTGTAGACACACACAGCTCTGCAGCCAACACAGAGACCCCAGCTGAACTGAGAGGACAGGAGGCCACACTGAGGGAGACCCCTGCGTGCCCCTGCACAGCCCTGGGACACGAAGGGCTAAAAGCTATAGAAGCACAAAAGAGACTTGAGCCCGAGAATGAAGAGGGAAACATGAAAGATGAACTGAAGACAAAGGAAAAAGAGGTGGGTCCCATGCTTAATACTGATATGGATATGGAGAGACAGACGACAGGAACGGAGAAGCAGGAAGTTAGAAATGAGTTTGAATGTATTGACAGTAGCCAGGAGAAATAAGCAAAAGATGCAGGACAAATATGTGCTACAGCAAACACACTCAGAGAAGAAGATATGACAAAGGATGTGATGGGAAGACAAATGTAGAGCAAACATAAATTCAGCAGTGTGCAGACCAGACACAGGTAGAAGGATTCCAAGTCCCTGTGAAGCCACTGTTGTTCCGCTGCAGGACAAAGGGAAAAAGAAAGAGATGGCAGCAAAGGCAGGAGGGAGAAATATCAGTGATGACTCAGTATCCCCACAGACCCCCATGGTGAGGTCAAGTACCCCAGACAGAGGCAGACAGAGTCCTTCACTTTCCTCTGAGCCCAAGACATAAGAGAGGGGAAGGAGCACTCAAAGCACGAAGGACAAGGGACATTTAGTGGCAGAAATGCCAGCAGCTCTCCCACCTGACAAAACACCTGACAATGTGGAACAAGATGGCAGGTCAAACATACTCAAGTTGAGCTCCTCCTGCTTCCCCATAGCCCAGCCAGCACCGCAGGGGGAGGATCAGGGGCAGAAAAAAAAAGAGAAACTTGGTGGAAGTAGGGGCTGCACCTCCCCCATCACAGAGAACACCAAATAATTCCTGCACCATGGAGATGCAGTTCAATTACCCTACTGAGACAGAGGGATAAAGGAAAAGAGGGACAAACAAAACTGACAAGGAGGAGAAAGTGTTGCAGAAACAAATGAGCAGAGCAGCTTCTGTACGTTGACACCTGAGTTCATCATACTGACAACAGGCTTCCACACTGGGGCTGGAGAAGTCCTCTGACCTCACAGCCTGGGCTAGGGAGCAGGGGAGCTGGGGAGCATGTGTCTTCGTCCCCAGAAAGCCACTCCAATGCAGTTCACAGGGGGATATTGACAAACAGGAGCGCGGAGACTTTCAGGAAGCAAGAGGTCACGTCTCCTGTGAGGCAACAGTCTTCAACTCAGGGGCAGCAGCAAAGTTCAGACACAGAGTGGGTCCCCACTGGTGGGTTCATTCCAACATTTGTTTTCTGGAACAGTCAGATGAGGGGCAGAGGGCGGAGATGGTCCTCCTGCCCTGTCCAGGTCACACCCTGCTCCCAGGCTCTCTCTTCCACCCACACAGACAGGGAAACAGAACATAGGCAGTCAGGGAGTGAACACGGACCATGGCCCGCGAGACCAGCAGACAGGAGATCTAGTGCAGGATCAGTAGGTGTGCAAGTAGGAAACAGTGGAACTCAATACATCCATAACCAGACAGGCAAACCCATGACCCGTCAAGGCATTAAACAGCAGAGAGCAGAAGCCTATCTGACCTCCTGTGATGCACTGAAACGACAGTCTGGCCCCGGTGGGAAGAAAACTCATGAGTGAAATTCCCGCCCAAATTGCAACGGGAGGGACTCATTGAAATGTTAACTTTCAAATTATTTTAGAGGTGGTAGATACTGATCTAAACTATGAAGAAACACATACAGTTATAAGGTAAACAAAAAATGCAACCCTAGTGTAGATT
Source organism: Lepisosteus oculatus (assembly GCF_040954835.1). NCBI lineage: Eukaryota > Metazoa > Chordata > Actinopteri > Semionotiformes > Lepisosteidae > Lepisosteus > Lepisosteus oculatus. The sequence continues at coordinate 16,481,416 of NC_090713.1, forward strand.
CTTAAGGAGAGATTAAAATCTTACTGATCCTAAACTTCAAGGTGCCAGAAATATAGATATTAATGACATTTAATACATGGCATTTTTTAAAAGGATTCACAAAGTATAGATCTGATTTTTCCTATTCAACCAATGCAATCTGTATCCTACGGATCATAAACTTCAATTTTATTTATGTCAGTCAACATTATCTTGTCATGTAGCTATAGCTACACAGGTATAGTGCACTGTGCAATTGATTATCTTTATAATTATTTAGTGCAATGATTTTGTATTAAAAATTGTATAGATGAAAATAAAACAGCTTCATTACTTTAAACATACACTCTACTCCACCCTTCATACAGTGTGAATTCATTTCTGGTCTCATGTGATATATTTTTGCGTTGGAAGTGAATTCAGGTAAAGTGTGCTTTCTTCTGAAGCAGCCTACAGGATACCGTACACAGTATCTCCTGTTGAGTCCTGTGTTTCTCCAGCACACAATGCAGTGCTTTTCCGGTGTACCCAGCTCAGGAGAACAGCCTATGACATAATTTATGGAGACATCAGTTCAGGCAGCGTCACCCAATCATGGCACGGGTATATCCAATAATTCCATCCACGTGGATGAATTTGTTTGGCCCTCACTGATATTGTGTTTTAATGTCCTGCCTTGCTTAAATTTCTCTTCTACTTTATTTTCATAAGTCATTTTTGCTTGCAGGTATATCACCCTGCAGCTCTCAACTGGCTACCCACTGAAGCTCAGCAGGGTTGAGCCTGGTCAGTACCTGGTGAGTAGTACCAGTACCAGTATGTGTGGATTTACAGTTTAAAGCAGTGGAACTGATTGCACTTATAACTGTTCATAATGGAACCATCATTGCTTTTATCTCTAAATCCCACACAACTGATCCTAATGCTTATCATGATTCTGTTCATATTTGCTAAAAATTGCAAGATTTCATTTTGACTAAACCCCAGTCAAAAGTAGATCCATACAAATTCTACATACAAATACAAATGCAGCTTTGGATATTGAGACCATCATTAAACCAGCCAAGCTCACTGTAGCTTCTAAATGTGTTTAGTGAACAACATAACAGGTTGTACATACACTGACGTAAGCATTGCTATTTCTTAAGTACGAGAATAGTATCTCGTAATTACAAGATAACAAATTATCTCATAATTACTAAATACTTTTCTCGTAATTACTGTTATGCCGGGCCCATGGGTGGAAAAGGGGCACGGCGAATTAATTATTTCTGGAGTCTGTTCAGCCGTGAAGACTAAGGAGTTTACTGGATGATGATAAAGGGAAATAGAAGGAGGGATATTAGATGGCTGTTATGCGCAAATGAAGCAGGTAGGGCCTTGCCTTGCAATCTCTAGGAAACCATTATAGGCATGGTGAATCGGAGATTCTCAAAACTTACTTTATATGATTGGAAATGAATACGTGATTGGATCAACGGAATGCTGAGAAGAAAGAAGTGCTCTTTTCCTCTGGTTTAACAGTCTGTGCAGCAACAAAACAATCCATTTAAACAAGAGAGTGTGGTGTTTCTTTTTGTCCATGAATAAATAAAGTATTTTTGTGTTGAATTAAGTGTCCTTCTTTCAGTTGGGTAAGCTTGATTAGCATGAAACAGCACGTGGTCATTGTTATGATTTCTCTGTTTTTATCAAAACCCTCAACTCATTCACTTGTGGTTATTTTGGAAACATTTGGACATGTTTCTATTAACTATATTGCTGTTGATATTGTAGCAATAGACAGAATGAAACACTTGGAGTTTGTAATGTAGGGCGTTCTGAATGAGTTAAAGATTGATGCAGGACAAATAAATGATTTCCCTCAAGCTATACTGTAGTGGCAGTACAGTAGCAGTTTGAAATTATTCATTGTAGTTAATAAATCATTTAGCTTTGTACATATTGTGATATTAAGAAATATCAACTAATTCAGTATAGTGTCCATAATATTTGCTATTTTAGTTTTTCCAAAGAAAACTCATCCCAACAGCTGGGTTTGAACCCCAGACCTCTCACATGCAAGGCACATGGTTAAGCCCCGGACCTACACACTGCTTAACAACTTAAGCATGATGCAGATGTTTACAAAGAAAGTGTACTACCATGATAAATTGAGCTATATTAATATAATTATATTGTTATTAATTTACACGATTCCATATTAAACTCCATATTAATCAAATTCTAAAAAGTATGTGTGTTTTTACTGTTATAACGAGTGCAAATATTCATAGAAAGGTTAAAACATTATAACGTTTTATGAAGTATATAAACTTATTATAGTCAGAAGGAGTAAAAACGTTTCCAAAATAAACACAATATGTAACCGAATGAAATACTTTGATGCTTAAAATGTTTAGGAAAAAAGTGGATTACTGGTGTGTATTTTTTATTTAAACTACCAATACCAACCATATACAGTTTACATAATATATTTATGTTCCTAAATTAATATTGTTTATGACCTTCAGACATGTTATGCTCCTCTTCTTTTTCGGCTCAGCTACTAAAATTTCCCTTTTGTTGTAAATTTCCATATTAATATTCAATATTAAGTGGATTTAAACATGCACAGTAAAGAGATTAAATGAAGCAACCAATTACACACGTACACCACCTGTCGGTCATTTTGGCCAGCCAATCACATACTGTGGTATAACGCGCTAAACTGCAGATAATTTCACGCAGTATGGGGTTTTACCGTGCATTTTGAATGGGTGCATCTGTATCTAGTGCTTCTGTTTCTACTAGATTATCTATATAAAAATCCTTTATTATACTGTACATAGATTACAAGACCAGGGTGTTCTCTTTCCCCCTCTTCTTTTTAATCTTAATGACATCCAGGGAGTCAGTCCTAATGG